>NW_012121932.1:11265820-11270656 GCF_000951035.1 Colobus angolensis palliatus
GAGCTTGCAGTGAGCTGAGATCCGGCCACTGCACTCCAGCCCGGGCGACAGAGCGAGACTCCGTCTCAAAAAAAAAAAAATCAGGAAAACAAACCAAAAAAGTTGTGTAGAGGATACTTCTAACAAGAAAAGATTTTCAAAGTACTAAGAAAATCTAAATTTAGGACTAAAATGAAAATCTTCAGTCCAGTCTGTTAATTTCAGAATCTTCTAAGCACCACACACACGAGACAGAACTCAGTCTTTGACCCACTGCTTCCCATGTCATTAACCACAGGACCTCTTTGTTAGAAAATTTAAGTAATTCAAAAGATCTATTGTACAACTTGGTGACTGTAATTAATAATGTATTATATACTTGAAAATCACTAAGAAAATAGATGTTCTCACCAAAAAAAAGATGACCATGTGAGATGATGCATGTATTATTTAGTTCGATTTAGCCATTCTACAAGTATACATATTTCAAATTGTTATACACCATAAATATATACAATTTTTGCCAATTAAAAAAAAAGACAAGACTCAAGTAAGCAACTAGTTCTAAGAAGGTAAAGTCTTTCCCAGATAAGAAACTATACAAAACAAAAGGTCTTATTTACTGTTGATGTTTATCAGAGAAGGAAAGTGGCTGCAGGCAAGAGACTGTATATCTCTAGTGCTAGGGACTCTGGAGAAGCAACTGAGGGTGCTCGAAAGAGAACAACCTTTATATTTCTACTTTCCTCTGGTAATCTGAAAGCTTTTTTTTTTAAGACAGGGTCCACTCCGTCACCCAGGCTGGAGTGCAGTGGCAGGATCTCGGCTCACCACAACCTCTGCCTCCCAGGCTCAACTGATTTTCCTGCCTCAACCTCCCGAGTAGCTGGGATTACAGTATTTTTAGTAGAGACAGGGTTTTACCATGTTGGCCGGGCTGGTCTCAAACTCCTGACCTCAAGTGATCCTCCTGCCTCGGCCTCCCAAAGTGCTGGGATTACAGGCGTGAGCCACTATGCCTGGCCCCTGAAAGCTTTTTTTAAGGGCTCCATAGCCTAATTTTATTTGTTTTTCACTTTCATTATTCTTTAAAGTTACATTATGATCACCCAAATGAATACTGTCTAATCATCTATTCAAAACTTATTATGAAATGTTTATTTCATAATAAATTTTGCTGTCAGGACAGCAGCACTCAAGGTGTATAAGTAATTTACACTGCACGTTAGACAAACAACAATGGAGAAGGGAGAGTCAGGGAGAGATGCTGGTCAGAATTCAGGCAGTCAGGTTTCAACACTGAAGTCATTTCAAGGAATCCCATTGAAAGTAATGCCTAGGCAGGGGGTCACTCGCAGACAGAATCCTGTTCATAGCCTATATGCCACAGTAAAAGCTTCATGTGGGTGGAGGCCATGTCCGTCCCACACTTGATGAAAAGACCAAGAATAGCATCTACCATTTGCTCTCTATTAGACCTCTGAGTTATCCTCACACCAATCTTAGGAGGCAGGATTCTCCAGCCCTCCCCACATTCCTTCTGCAGTCTGGATACCCAGATAGCAGGTGCTGCAGATGGAGCTGAAGCAACGTGGAGGCCAGTGCCCACAACCTACACACCATCTTCTGTGTATCACAACTGGCTCTTCCTTTCCTCAACCCTTTCCTTACTTCCTCACCAAGAGCAGATTGTGCAAGCACTTTAAACTTTCATCTCAATCTCTCAATTACCCTGATCATTTCTCTCACTCTTTCATACACTCTTCATGCCCTGTGCACACACAAAACTGCTATAAGAGAACAGCTGAATCTACAAAGAGCTTAATGCAAAGCCCTGGAATCTCTTATTCTCGCTTTCTCTCCTCTGTCTGACCATATGTCAGCTTTCCCCTGAAAATACTCCAGGAGAATCTTTACATGATGACAGCAGTCCCATTGTACTACACTATAGAAGTGGTACATATGTGCTGGCATGACATTGTTTTCTCGTTTTTTATGAAATATAAATCAAATAGTAGAGAAAAACAAAGAATCTTATCCTTAATGCCCTGTTGAAGCTCTCTACTAGATTTGCAAATCCTGATTGAGACAGATTAAAAACTGATTTCAGATGTCACAGGCTCAATTCCAATCATATTATCCAGTTATCTTTAGTCTGTTCATAACTGTAGGGAGGACCCCTGACCTCCAGGCTGGCAAACATATGTTATTGATCATAATAAGAATCACTGAAAATGTGGCTTTAAGCCCAAGACTATCAAATGTTTAAATTCCATGTCTTATTAACAAAGGGCAGTTGGGTGTACTGTATCTGTAACATACAGCGGTTTTACAAGGCCCCTCTCTGGCACATAGGAAAACACCATAAGCATCAGAATAACTTACTCCCAGCAAGTTGCGTGGAACGTATCCCTCCTTATCATTAAGGCGCGCCCACCACCATTCGATTTCATCTTCATCCTCCCTGTGGATGATTGTCATGCAGTCTCCTTCTTTCATGGGCAGCTCATCATCATTCTGAGGTTCATAATCCCAAAGTGCATAAATGACTCCTTTATTCATTATGCCCATCTTCTCCTGAACTCCTAAAATCATGACAGTAAGATAAAGCACAGAATACACAACTCGGAGTACACCACTCCATAACTTGTAGCTATATGAAACAAAATGGGAAGAAACAGGCACAGGCTGGAATGCTAGTACTACATTAAATATACAATAAAATGTCCTGAGGTGGGGGGTAGAGTGCAATGGAAGGCAACAATGTATAGGGAACATACGAAGGACACATTACTATATGCTATCATCTCTAAAACAGCTCTAAAACCTAGCACTTTATAAGCATCTCTTAAAGGAGCTACTCAAAGTACAAAAACTTTTGCAAGCTTAGGAACTATAAAAAGAATTCAAATCTAGGATATTAAAAAAGTGAATGATATGCCTGTCCAATTTCAGTCTAATCCCAAATGTAATGACTAAGGAACTCTAGAAACCTTACTTCATTCTTCACTCAAAATTCAGAGCAGACAGAGAAAAAAACAGAGGCACAATGGTCTCTATGAATTTCCAAATGGGGAAAGACAAGAAAAAAATATACATAGAATACGTTAGAATGCAAAAATATGGCATTTTAGACAGGATCAAAGTCTTCACATAATCAACCCTAATATAGTAAAAATCAGAATTAAAAGATGTTGAAATCCACAAACTAGGAAGGGAAAAATCCTCAGAAGTCCACCTTTCAACAGATTTGCAACTTAACTACACATTTAAGTTTTGCCCTTCTTCACTTATACCTTCCTATCCTAAAGGGCAATGCTAGTAAGAAATAACAATCATCAACTGGCAGGCAATAGCAAAAAAGCAGAGAAGAAGGAAAATAATTAAGGTAATAAAGTTCTCCACAATTCAGAATTATTATTTTCACTTTTATAATTTTTAAAAAACCAGGAAAATACTTGCTAGCTTTTGAATAGTTAGCTTTTTCAGCTTACGTGAGCACTAAACTATTGATTATGAATTATTCCTATATCAACTAATGATATAGCACATAGTATATTTCTCTCACTCTGGGAAAAACTGAAACAAGAAATTGTTCTTTTCTAAAGGAAGGCTCTGCCAATCTAAAGAGACAATTTCCAACTTTTCTTGTTTAAAGATGACATGCAAAGCATGAGACTCACATGGCAATCAAACTTTATATAACTATAACTTCACAAAGTTTTTAAAATGGCCACAGTGTCTGAGATGGGAATGAAGAAAGACGGAGGAGATTTTGGATATTTTAGTATACTCAAAATAACAGCTCAAGTCCCAATTTGCAATAAATTAGGGACCAGGGTCTTGCCCAGGATGGTCCAGAACTCCTGGGCTCAGGAGATCCTCCCACTTCAGCCTCCCAAAGTGCTGGGATTACAGGCTTGAGCCACTGCACCCCGCCTCCAATAAGTCATTAGGAATGGAGAAAAATTCTCATTACTTTGCTATTTATCAGATTAAGAGTTGTAAATTACTTTGTAAAAAATTTTTTGAGGGGACTAAAAACATGCTCAATGTTAACAGTAACTTGGGAAATGCAAACTAAAGCTACAACAAGGTATCATTCCAAATCCCCCAACAGTTAAAGAGAATGTGGAGTAAAAAGAACTCTCTGCTAGATGTGTATCACTGTGACCTGGCAAGTCCACTTGTAGATAAACACCAGAAGACAAGTACCAAAATGTTCACAAGGATGTTTATAGTGGAAGGAAAGGAAGGAGGGAGGGAAGAAGGGAAACAGCACACATGTCCTTCGAAAGTAGAATAAAAAGATAAATTGTACAGTGAAAATAAACTATAGCTACAGGCAGCATGAGTGAATCTCAAAAACAGTGATGAATGAGAAAAGCAGGCCACAGAATCACCAGTATGATTTTATACAAAGGGCAAAAACAAGCAAAACTGAAAATATTCGTTATAGGATTCATATACTAATGATGCAATTATTTTACACAAGCAGTGTTAAACGTGAAAGCAGTGGTCACTACAGACGTGAGAAGGGGCCACATCAGGGAGGGGAGTCCAAACGGTATCAGAGATAGTGGTTATGTTCTGCTTCCTAAGTTGGGTACATAGTTACTCACTGTGTGTAATCTATTATCATTACTTAAACAGCACATCCTGGTATCTATGATATACTTCATAAATTTTAAGAATCTGACCAAATATCTCTAATGTTTTAAAAAATCATACTCCATATCTAAATATAGGTCAAGATGGTCAATAAATTTAATACAGCAAAATATATATTAACACATTATATGTGTGTGTGTGTGTGTGTGTGTGTATATATATATATATTTTTTTTTTTTCTTTTTT
>NW_012121932.1:11271352-11294191 GCF_000951035.1 Colobus angolensis palliatus
ATGTCTCATATAATAAATTAATTTATATTTATTATATATAATTTTTTTAATATGTTACTATATCAAAATATTCTATGGTCCACAGTTCAAAACAAAACATAAAAGGCTGGGCATGTGGCTCACACCTGTAATCTCAGCTCTGGGAGGCTGAGATAAGAGGATTCTGTGAGGCCAGGAGCTTGAGACTAGCCTGGGCAACAGAGTGAGGCCCCATCTCCAAAGGAAATTTAAAAGGTCAGGCATGGTGGCTCACACCTGTAATGCCAGCACTTTGGGAGGCCAAGACAGGCAGATTGCCTAAGCTCGAGAGTTTGAGACCAGCCTCGACAACATGGCAAAACCCCATCTCTACTAAAAATACAAAAACTAGCTGGGTGTGGTGGTGCACAACTGTAGTCCCAGTTACTCTGGAGGCTGAGGTGGAAGGATCACCTGAGCCCTGGCAGTCAAGGTTGCAATGAGCTGTGATTGCACCACTGTACTCCAACCTGGGTGACACAGCAAGACCCTACCTCAAAAATAAATAAATAATAATAAAATAAAAAAGCAGCCAGATGTGGTGGCAGATGCCTGTGGTCCCAGCTATTTGAAAGGCTGAGGCAGAAGGATCACCTAAGCCTGGGAGTTTGGGGCTGCACATGACCATGCTGCTGCACTCCAGCCTGGGTGACAGAGTAAGACCTCGCCTCTAAAAAAATAAAATAAAATAATCACAAATATCAACAATAAAAACTACCAGCTGAGAGAGATGAAGAAGGGAATTTGAGGTTTGTGGTTCTCTGACTAGGGCCTGGAAAAAGGCCTAGACACAGAGGGAAAAGTGTTCAGCACAGAGGGCAGAGGCATCTGTTTTACCCTTAGGGGTCTTCCAATCAACTGGGAAAGGAGTTAACTGAAAACTTGAGCAGTATGGAGTTCTGGGACCTCCTCATTTGTCTCTGTCTTCCCTCCTTCTTTAATTCCTCTTAAGCCTAACGGAAGAGGAAAATTTACCTCAACTTCTAAGCCTTGTAAACAAAAAAAATTTTCCTTGTAAATACAAATGCCAATCAACATATATCCATCTAAAACTTCAAGTCCATTTTCCTCTAGGTACAGATCTGATGGTAGCAATCAGAACCATAAACTCAAAATCAAGAAAACAAAAGAGAAAAAAAATAAAAGACAGCTCCAAAATATATGTTGCCTTTATTTCACTGTATGACAAGTTTGATTTTTAGGAAACCTTGGACCATTTGGGTTCTTAAAACTGATCCTGCACTTCTCTTGCTCATGTTGTTTGGAGAGGGGGATCTGTTTACTTATTTGCAAGGATACACCATCAATCTATAAGTACTAAAGCCTTAATAGAGGGTCTTTTGATGGTAGAGTCATTAACACCACCACTAGGTCAGATGCTGCAGCACTGTCTTTTGTAGTTGAAGTAGTCCCTGACAATAGCTGTTTCTAAGCATACAAACAGAAGCTGTATTATCTGTGACCAAGGCTGTTGTATTTTCAAGGTCCAAGACTGTGGATAATATAAGATTTTTTCCAAACAAACATACTTATTGAATTATACCCTGGAGATATGAATAAATGAATGCAGTAATCAATACATTTAGTTCTACTTGTCACATACCATAAAGAAACTGGGAGCACTGAGTGTAGCCTTCCTCCATTTCCTCGCACTTATCTGCAGCAGTCTGCATGTCACTGTAGGTCATGGCAAACACAGCGGCTCCTGATTCCACCAAAAACTTACACACTTGGACGTTGTTACATGAGGCAGCACAATGTAATGGAGTCCTGAGAAGCAAGACACAAGGGCTAGAACTGTTTTCCTAAACTGAATGACACCTGCTGTGATAAGATATCTGGAAAGAAAGTTGTTGAGTCTTTCATCTACCAATCTTTCTTCTGAAAACCTCTTAAACAGTTTTTTAAAAACCAGTTCAACATAGATTATTGAACCCATCAAAGAATTACAGCCACAAATGAAAATTTCAGAGAGTCATGGACCACACTGTGGCTGGGAGCTTGGCAAAGGGTGAGAAGAATCAAGGATGTAGATAAACAGAAATGAAATCTGTATAAAAATTTAAGAAAAACAATATTTAAATGGATTTAATTCTATGTTCTGGAGCACCCAGCCTAATTCTTTCTGTCAGAGTAGAAGGTCTAACAGTCCTTAAGTTATTTAAGTTATACACCTTCACTCAAAACACTGGCCTTTAAATATATCTATTTATTGTTACCAATTTTGAAGGAATTAAGTTGCATATATGAACTACTTTTATATTTGTTAAATCCCAAGTTAAAATAAATTTTAATTGAAAAAATTTGTCAAATCAATTGAGACCAGAACAGTGACTGTAAAATACACACATTTCAATCTACTATAGGTAACTGGTCAGCAGCAATTTATTAATACCATTAAAGAGAACCTTCTCCAGCATCTCAAATGTTTTATAACAGATTATAAACGACCCTAGACTAATAGTAAAGGTATAACAAGAGCCAGTACCACTGCCCAAACTCAGAAGGTGAGTTTGAAACTGTTAATCAGGCTCTGAAGTACATAAGATTTAGTTTCTCTACTGTTTCCTCTCCTCTTTATTCTCCTTGGGTATACAGACTTGAAAAAAAAAAAAAAAAGACCAGGCGCAGTGGCTCCCAGCACTCTGGGAGGCCGAGGCAGGCAGATCACCTGAGGTCAGGAGTTTGAGACCAGCCTGGCCAACATGGTAAAACCCCAACTCTACTAAAAATACAAGAATTAGCCGGGCGTGGTGGTACACACCTGTAATCCCAGCTACTGGGGAGGCTGAGGCATGAGAATCACCTGAACAGGAGGCGGAGGCTGCAGTGAGCCAAGATCATGCCAGTGCACTCCAGGGTGACACAGCAAGAGTCTGTCTCAAAGAAAAACTTATTATTTTTTTTTTCTTTTTTGGCCAGGTACAGTGACTCACTCCTGTAATCCTGGCACTTCGAAAGGCCAAGGAGGGCGGATCACTTGAGTTCAAGGGTTCAAGACCAGCCTGGGCAACACAGCAAAATCCCATCTCTACTAAAAATACAAAAAAATAGCCAGGTGTGGTGGCACACACCTGTGGTCCTAGCTACTTGGGAGGCTGTGATGGGAGAATTGCTTCAGCCCACTTCAGCCCAGAGGGCAGAAGTTACAGTGAGCCAAGATGATGCCACTGCACTCTGGCCTGGGGGACAGAACAAGACCCTGACTCAAAAAAACAAAAAAAGAAAGAAAAAAAATTTTTTTAATTCCCCGTTCCAGATTTTTTTTTTTTTTTGAGAGTCTTGCTCTGTCACCCAGACTGGAGTGCAGTGATGCAATTTCGGCTCACTGTAGTCTTGACCTCCAGGCTCCAGAAATCTTCCCACCTCAGCCTCTCCAATAGCTGGGACTATAGGCACACACCAGCACACCTAGCCAATTTTTAAAAATTTGTTGTAGAGACAGGGTCTCTCTATGTTGCCCAGGCTGATCTCAAACTCCTGGGCTCAAGTGATCTTCCGCTTCAGCATCCCGAAGTGCTGGGATTACAGGTATTAGACATCATGCCTGGCCAGAACATTATTACTAATAGTTCGGCAAATATTACTATAGATTGTTTCATTGCATGCTCTTTAATAATGAAAAATTATATACAATATAAATGCCCAACGTTAGGAAAACAAGGGCATTATGACACAGTAAGAATTTGTTTTGTTTATGCTATAATGTTAAACTAAAAAGATAGGCTTAAACATTACATATGTTAGGAGCTTAACTACATTTGTGAAAAGCATATGAAAAGAGCTTGGGCCAAGTACGGTGGCTCATACCTATAAACCCAACACTTTGAAAGGCTGGGGCAGGAGGATAACTTGAGTCCAGGAGTTCGAGACCAACCTGGGCAACACAGTAAGACCTTGTCTCTACAAAAATAAAAATAAAAATAACTTTTTTAAAAAGACCCTGAAGAAAATATATTAAAATATGAATGGTGTTTACCTGTACACTGTGGGGATACAGGTGGCTTGTTTTCCTCTTATTTCTATTTTGCATGTTTTCCACAGTGGACACACATTAAAATATAAATGTTTAAAAATTATAACCAAAGTGCTTCTCCAAGCATTAAAACAAAAATTGGAAAACAATCTCAATGTCTAATAAAAGGGAGACTGTCACAATGAGTATGCAGTCATGTGATAGAGTAATATGAAGCTAACTGAGATGTATGTATGTGTGCATGCAATTTATATATGCATACATGAGAATTTTATATCATAACTATTTTCCATATTATGAGAAAAACAAGTTGTGAAACTAAAATATTGGAGTAAATATAGTGTGATTACAACTTTTTTAAATCCTATAAAGAAAAAAGTAAATTGTATTCTTCCACAAAAGTAACACATTATAACTTAAAACTTTTTTAAAAATAAAATACAAAATTTGCTATCTATTCTGCTAGTTTTGGGGGTGACAGGATCTTATTAGGACCTTTATTGTTATTATTTAATGTTGACTAACATTTCTCCTATCCTGCAAACAATACTCATCACTTGTAGTACTGCTTGTGTTTTATGTACACCCTGGTTCCATGACAAACAGATTCCATGGTCAAATATATTTGGGATATGTTGCAAGTTATAATCCCCTCTTGGAGATACAGAATGGACATTAAAATACTGAAGACTGTGAACCATTTCAGGGGCTTGGGGATACCTTGCCTAAATCAGCACTTCTCTCTTAAGCTTTGCTTAAGGATGCTAATTAACTGCGTACTACTTTGTTACACTTATTTTTATCATTAACTACTAAACTTGTTAAAACTCTACCTACTTCCAGGATGGGAATGAGATGACTGTTACATGAACACATGTTAATTCCTCAAAAATAGATACCACATTTCTCTAGCTAGATTACAAGCTCAAGGACATACACTGACATACTTCTTTGTCTTCCAACAGCACTATGACACTGCTTATAAACCGATTCCCGCAACTGAAGTTTGACTGGAGTTTAAAAGAAAATCTTACCATCCATCACTATCAGCAGCATTTACATTTACACCAAACTGTACCAGGAACTTCACGATTTCTGTGTGGCCTGCACACACAGCATTGTGAAGAGCCGTGATGCCTTCATCATTGGGCAGGCTTGGGTCATCAACCTATATCAATAAGAAGGGCGAACATAACTCTAGTTTCTTGTCACCTGAACTGTCACTACTAACTGGTTACTTTAGGGTCAAGAGGACAGAAACAGACTCTTGTGACACTTTTAAAAATCATAATTAAAACCTAAAGGAGCCAAGAAAACTATACCAAGAACAATTCTAGAAATAAGACAGACAGAATAACCACATTAAGTAGGCAGTCACTATAAAAAGGTTTTTTTTAAAAAAAAAAAAAAAAGTAGCACGAGAAACTATATCCTTATAGTCATTTTTGTTTATTTATCCTCCCAACTTCTCACCACAAATTAGTTTCTAAGTAGAAGCTGCATTTGCTATGGAAAGAAAAAAAAAATTTAAAAAAGTCAACTAAAAATATTTTAAATAATAGGCTTCTAAAAGTAGAGACCGCATCTCTAACCTAATACAGTATAGTACAAATTCATACACGAACAATTTCCAAAGCGGAGTCATGATCTCTCTTAAGAAAGAAAAGTACTCTAGAGGACTCCAAGTGAAAACTGAACTTCCAAATGATGACAATTCTATAGCATAGAATTTAAAATAGCATAGCCTATTCTAAAGCATGCCCAAGAGTTCCTGAACCCAACCCCACAATGCCTAAAAGGAAAACAATTTTAAAATACAATTTCTCTACAGTAGTTTTCTAATTAGAGCTTTAAAACAAAATACAAGGTCATATTTAGAAATTTACTAATTATAATCATACCTCATAAATAATTCTCTGTACAAGGTCAAATTCTCCCTCCAAAGACGAATCTAGCAGTAAAGCAAGGGGATTGAATTTCACCCTCATTCCATGAGCAATACGCTCTGAGCCGGTTTTACGCAAGTTTGTCCTTTTACCCTGTAAAGAAAATGGGTGGAAAATTTAGGATCCTGGTCTAAGCAAGAGAACAACATCAACAAATGGGAAGGAATGACTTCTCAGCTACATTAGTGAGAGGAACTTTAACAACATAGATTTGGCACATTTTATTGAAGTATAACATTATTCAGAAACGTATACAAAACTAATATGCAGCGTAATGAATTTTCACAAAGTGTTTAACAAACACCATGGAGCAAAGTTGGAGGAACATAACTTTAAAAAAACTAACGTAATTACATTTGGGTAATACATTATAGTATAAATTAAACTAAGAGTATAATTAGAAGTGGCAAATAGGCCAGCTTTCTGTCAAGTATCAGAATTAGCCAAGACTGGTCTTTAGATTGCCTACCTAATATAGTACAGCAAACTCCACTCTCTTCAAGTGGGCAACAGCACAGTTCAGAACTACAACAGCTAACCTATATTAAATGATTATTCATTAACCCTCACAAAAACCCTATGATCCCTACTTTACAGATAAGGAAACCAAGGCACACAGCTAGTAAATGGCAGAGCTGGGACACAAATCCAGGTAAGCTGGCTTCTTTAAAGTCTGCCATCTTAACCATTTCACACCAGAATGCCTCCTCAGAGGAAAGCATATAATTAAGGTAAATAATACAGATTGTTAGTCTGTCTTAGGTATAACAAGAAGAAATCCTATCACCTTAAACTTTTAATGAATCAGGCTTAAAAAAAAAAAAAGGCAAAATTTTAAAGACTAGATCCAACATCTTATAAAACAGGTTTCTTAAACACACCCCACAAAGTAGAGACATTTACTGTCGTGAAGTGTGATACATGTACTCCACATGCTTCTTTCATTTTATCTCAGATGTGGAAAATTGCCAAGTTTTAAAAAACATGAAGTGACAATATACTTCACAATGTGCAACGGCTAAAATGTTGTTCTTTGAATGCTGACTGTGGTTAATATAAATCATAAGCAGTACAGTATAATGACACTTGCCAATCCCACTGTTAAAGAATGTACGAAATAGTTGCTTCTATTTTACTTAAAACGAGAAGAAAAAAGTAAGACACTTTACTAGGAAAAGAACAGCAGAATCTTAATTAAAAAGAAAGTATGATATTTTTACCAATTCTGTTTTTCCTTTTTTCTCCTGGAAAATGTGGATTATTTTGACACAGCAACAAAAAGGCCAGAAAATAACAAGTGGCTGTAACGTGGATTAGTTTTGGTCAATGTGGCATAAAACTTCCTTCTTTTCTTATGTTTAAAACTCAAAGAGAATCAAGCCTTGGAACTTAGGAGCCACAGAGTTGTTTAAAAACTGTTAACCTCTATTTTAAAACTTTTTTTTCTAGCTTCAAATGTTTAGTACATAAAAGTTTTAAGCAAACATTTACTGCAGCCAATTGCTAAAAATAACTCTGGATAATCATTATCTTTGAATACTATCATATCTAAAAGATAACAAGGAATCAAATGCAAAGTACATTTACAAAAAATTCTTTTAATGCTATTTTGCTTTTGACCAGGTTTTAAACTCATAGTTCAGCATTCTACTTCCTTTCATGCTTACTGAAGCAAAGTGGCTTCAAATTAAACTATGAAAAAGCATACTTCATTCAGACACTCTGGGATTTTTATTTTCTGTCACCTATTTCAAAGTGAGAGAACTGAAGCTTAAATTTCAAACAAAAGCTTACCATTTGGAAGGAGTGTGGAAGGTGCACTCAAGTCAAAACATACAAAATTTTAGAATAACTTTCGTATGTTAAAGTACAAAAAAATCTTAGGGATCACCAAGTTCACCAGAGATTGATTTTCAGACTTTGTTGAAGGGGAAGAAGAGGCTGAAGAGGGGCCCCTCAGCCCAGTTACCTCTCCCTGCCCTCACTTCATCCAGAACCCTTCCAATTTTACCACTGTTTTAAGTTTGAGGTTTCACCTAACATTTCATTTTTTAAAATTTCACCGCTAGAAAATTTTGAAAAAGATTGACATCACCAATGAGAGAAGTTACACCATCTGCCTGATTTCACACAGCCAAGCTAGTAATCAAAAGTTTCAAACCCAGGTCTTTTGAGTCCCGGTCGAGTGCTGCTTCCCTAAATATGTGACATCAGCTAGAGAAGAAACAGCAAATGCAGTGTTTACAGGGGTAAGAACAAAACTCTGTTTCCTTCACAAATAAACGGGTTCTCTCTAAAACAGAAAAATGTTCTTTATATTGAATAAATTGCATTATGAAAACATTTATAAGATCCACTCTGTGCCAAGGGAATCGTAAAATAAAAATGCAAACTGGGAAGAAGAACGTGACCACCAAGAAGACCATAACCAAGTAAAGGACTCCAGAAAAGGCCATGAGATAGCACACTACTTACAGGAGGCAGAGAGACCTGCCCGGTGATTTCAGGCGGGCGCATGCTCACTGCGTCTTCTCCTGGCCCTTCAGGCTCCCCGGATGGGTATGGTGGGGGTGGGTATGGAGGGTACTCCTCCAGATACACATCAAGCAGATGGGGGGCCTCTGGATTTGGTTCTTCCAGGTTTTTCTGGAGATTTGGGCTGTTGTCTGGGACTCCCTCAGGCTCATAATCAAGGCCAGGAGAAGGAACTGGCATGTCACTGTTCTCTGTGCTGGCACTCCCCATATCCTCTGGGGACAACGACTCAGGAACCAGAGAGACCACCTCCTTCTCGGGCTCCACATGTAAATATGGATTCTGGATTTCTACTGGGCTTTCTGAGCTGGCAGTCACAGAAGCTGACTTGGATGGGTATGATGGGACAGAGATGGTCTCCATGGCCGCTATGGTGGTCCTCTGATACAAAAGCTTCTGAATATTTGGCCCGTTAGGACCCTCTGGCTCTGTAATAGAACTACGTTTCTTTAGTGGCCTTGGTGCATTAGACAATTTCTTTCGTAGGGCTTCTAGGTCAGCATCACTCTGGTTTCGGTACGGATTAGATAAGAAAGGCAGTAATTTAGTTGGGCTGAGTGGCCGAGGAATTCTTTCGTTTTCATGGTTCTCCTGAACTGAAGAAACAGGCTCTGTTTCAGGTTCTGGACTGCCAGGCTTGCCCTGGCTATTGGAATAAATGTTCTCTGGGTGCTGCTGTTGATTCTGGGCAGCAGCAATTACAGGCTTACCATATACTAATTGGAAAAGGAAAAAAAAAAGCCCTGATTAGCATTAATTAAACAAAACTGGCAAGAAACAGAAACAGCTAACAATAACTAAAGCCTCTTTTAATTTCATAGTTGTTACTACACAATCCCCTTCAAATATAATTAATCTTTAAAAATAACAAATTACAAAGCAGGGAACCCATCTTTGCATAATAAACTTATTACAGAATCAAAACCCCCCCAGAGTGTAACATGCACCGTACCTCATGAAACAATAAGAAAATGTTGCCAATTTTAAGAAATCACTGTCTGTGGCCGGGAGTGGAGGCTCAGGCCTGTAATCCCAGCACTTTGGGAGGCCGAGGCGGGAGGATCACGAGGTCGGGAGATCCAGACCATCGTGGCTAACACGGTGAAACCTTGTCTCTACTAAAAATACAAAAAATTAGCCAGGCGTGGTGGCAAGCGCCTGTAGTCCCAGTTACTTAGGAGACTGAGGCAGGAGAATGGCATGAAACTCGGGAGCTGGAGCTTGCAGTGAGCTGAGATCGCGCCATTGCAGTCCAGCCTGGGCAACAGAGCAAGACTCTGTCTCCAAAATAAATCACTGACTGTAGCATCCAAATTTAAAATAACAAAATGTGAAAAACATTTAGAACCAATGAAAACAGATAATCCTCTTATGTGTCCAGATTAAAACTAAACATCTTTCACTTTTTAAAGTGAGAACTTCTATTTGGCTTATAAAATTATTAAGAACCACTTATAGTTACCAAAGATATTCCCTGTTAACATTCTGATTATATTAAAATTATCTAATTCCCAAATTATTCCATTTTCACCAAAGACCCATGAAAAGAGTAAGAGGTAGCATATATACTGATTCTTTGCAGTCTAATTTCAATTATGGCATCTTAGGTCACAATTACATTGTTATTTCATGACTACAAAGCTATTTTCATTCAATTAAAACATGGTCAGTTTTATTCTAGTCCTATGAAGTAATAATTTAGAAAGAACCCAACAAATGTCCAAACTGTGTATGTTTAACACGAACTAACCTTCTGTTTTTACATTTAGCTAGTGGCTATGTCCTCATTACAATGACTCTAAAATACAGTAGAGAATACATGCATGTTTTCTTTTTTTTAGACGGAATTTCGCTCTTGTTGCCCAGGCTGCAGTGCAATGGCACCATCTCGGCTCACTGCAACCTCCACCTCCCAGGTTCAAACGATTCTCCTGCCTCAACCTCCTGAGTAGCTGGGATTACAGGTATGTGCCACTATGCCCAGCTAATTTTGTATTTTTAGTAGAGATAGGGTTTCTCCATGTTGGTCAGGCTGGTCTCAAACTCCCAACCTCAGGAGACCTGCCTACCTTGGCCTTCCAAAGTGCTGGGATTACAGGCGTGAGCCACTGCGCCCAGTCACAGTAGAGGATATTTTTAATAATAATAATTATATATATAAAGACATATAGACACATAGACACACACACACACATGTGTATGATGTGTGTCTATATATATCTACATATACATGTCTATGTATGTTTATATGTGTATATGTGCATATATACACATATACACACGTATATACCTATACACACACACACACACACATACACATACACACACACATACACGTATATATATACACACGCACGCGCACGGGCACACACACACACAGACAGGGCAGTGGTCCAGTCCTCTGCCCCCCCAGACTCCATGTGACAAGAACATCTAGTCAACCTACAGTGAAGACATACACCTTCCTTCTGCACTGTAATGACCCATGTATATTTGGTTCCCACTCACCAATAAGCCCCTCCAGACTTGAGACCACACTTTATTCATCTATTATCTTTCGTGCCTACTACTGTAGGAGCAGACATTTAGCAAGCACTCTTTCAAACTCCCAGTAAAGAACAGAAGCCACAGTTAAAAACCCTTAGCATCAGTCAAAATAGGGATTATTTTGCGGTCTGCTGAGAGATGGCAGCTCTGGTGTAGAACTTAAGCACGTCACCTACGAACATGAAGAACCTTACCACTTGAAAAGTGTGGCCCTCTGGTATGAGTCTTGGTCAATGCGCTCTGCACAGCCTGCTGGAAGTTTTTTCCTGGAGCCTGCTGCTGCGTATACATGGAATATATTGAACTTGCTGCCACGGTCTGGGGTTTTCTGAAGGGTGGAAGTAAGGTGTCTTTGGAAGGCTGGGGAGTAAAGGGCCGGACGGCAGCAGCAGGTGGACTTTCTTGCTTAGAACCTAGAGAAACGGTCTGGTCTTGGCCAACTGAAGGTATGCTGGGAGACAGCAGCACTCTCGGCTGCTGCCCTGATGTTTTTGGTTTAGTTCCCATGGACGGAACAACTGTTGACAACTGCTGAGAACTTCCATCTGGCTTAACGTCTGAAGGTGGTTGATTAGTTTGTCCAAAATAAGGCAAATTAATCTGTTTTGGTTTTGTAGGAACAGGAGGTGGTACTTTAGTCACACTTTTATTTGCAGCCTGTAACACACACATAAAAAGCCAGTTAAAATACTATATAACTGGGTACACAGGATGTTCTAGATAACCTAATTTCACAAATGTAAGTATACACCATAAAAATAATAGCTCTGGCAGGGTGCAATGGCTCATGCCTGTAATACCAGCACTTTGGGAGGCCGAGGCAGGCAGATCACGAGGTCAGGAGTTCGAGACCAGCCTGGCCAATATGGTGAAACCCCATCTCTACTAAAAAAAATACAAAAATCAGCCAGGTATAGTGGTGGGCGCCTGTAGTACCAGCTACTCGGGAGGCTGAGGCAGAAGAATCACTTGAATCCAGGAGGTGGAGGTTGCAGTGAGCCGAGATTACGTCACTGCACTCCAGCCTGGGCGACAGAGTGAGACTCCATCTCGGAAAATAATATATATATATTAACTCATATTTTTTAATTGTTAATTAGTTTTTGTTTTTATATATTTATTTCTTTTATTTATGTATAGACAGGGTCTCGTTTTGTTGCCCAGGCTGGTCTCGAACTCCTAGTCTCAAGTGATCCTCCTCCCACCTCAGCTTCCCAAAGTGCTGGGACTACAGGTGTGGGCCACCATGCCTGGCTGTTAACTAGTTTTAAATCTCTGTATTTACTCACATTTAATAATGAGCTTCATAAATACAATACAATCTCTCCCCTTTATGACTTCCACCTTGTTTCCACTTCCTATCTGGGCAATTTTAATACATTTAAGTGCCCACTTGAAAACTTTTGCTGTCATCTTTGATACTCAGATGGCATCAATAATGGGAAACCATTCTTGTTCACTGGAATTTCATGCAATCTAGACAACTGTAATAAAACACACCTAACTTGAAGCACTCACACACAACCTGGTTATCAAGGATTAAGACTGCAACAGTTACAGAAAATTCATTTTGTAATTTTGTAATTTTGAAGAAATAACATACTTGAATAATACAAATACAGTGTTCTTTGATGCACTTATACTTTTTAGAGAATCACACGAAATATGACCCAAATTAAGCACGTCAGTCATTCTCCCACCAGGTGTGAGAGCACAGACTCACGCAAGAGAAATTAAAATAACAGAATGCTAATGTATTTTCTAATCTCCTAGGTACATCCTGTTTCTTCTGCTCTCCCTCACATAATACTTTATCCCTTCTAAACATTACATTATAGAATTACTATTAAATTGTAAAACCCAGATATTTGTAGGTACCTGAGCATCCCGCAAGATATCTTCACTGCTCTGGTTCTTCCTCAGAGTACCAAAGGAAGGTGGGGCAGTGGACTGGTCTACTGCATCAAACATTGAGAACGGACGCACCTTCTTCTCTTTTTCCCTCAGTGGAACCTCTCCATCATCAACTAAAGACCAAAAAATCACAATGACATTCAAACTGTTTGGAATAAAATATCTCATTCACTCATAAGTTTCTCTCTCCTAAATCTTCCTGAAAATCTGTGTCAACAAAGCACGTTCCTATTTTTTAATTAAATTAATAAAAGGATAACCCAAGCACTATAATGATCGCACCTGAGTTCTCCTGCTAAATTAAGGTGTTCTGGAAATAAATTAAATACTGTTAAATATTGTCCCTAGTGTTAACACACTAGAAAATGAACTATCAGCCGGGTGCAGTGGCTCACACCTGTAATCCAAGCACTTTGGGAAGTGGAAGCTGGTAGTTTACTTAAGCCCAGAAGTCCAGTCTGGGCAACATGGTGAAACCCCATCTCTACAAAAAATAGGGAAATTAGCCAGGCATGGTGCATGCACCTGTAGTACCAGCTACTAGGGAGGCTGAGGTAGGAGGATCACTTGAGCCCAGGAGGTGGAGGCTGCACCAGTGAGCCATGAGCATACCACTGCACTCCAGCCTGGGTGACAGAGTGAGACCCTGTCTTTAAAAAAAAAAAACAAAACAAAAAGCACAGGACAGGAAAGGAAAGGACAAGGACAAGGACAGGAAAGGACAAGGACAGGAAAGAAAATGAACTATCTAAAAAGAATACACAGCACCTTTTAGATGACCAAAATTTAATGTCCAAGAGTAGCACAAATAAATCTCACCTTGATCCAGAGCATTCCCAGTGCTTTGAGGTACAGAAGCAGAGCCTTGGCTCGGGAAAAGATCTGCATTTGAAGGACTCCAATCAGGGCCAACTAGATGGATTTTAGAGCCTAAAATACAGAAAAGCAGCTACAAATAACTCAGCATTCTAAAGATATTTTTAATGATTTTTACTACTAAGACTTTCAATCTCTAAAAACAGCTTTAAATTCCAGACTCACAACATCCCCAAAAAATTTACTTAGAAAATACTGTATTATATTTTATATTTCTCATTTAGTACTTTACTCAAGCAATTTAAAAGTAGTCACAGCAAGTCTGCTTGAACCAGCAAAGACACATTATTCTTCATTGTATTAGAAAACATCACCATAACACCCAGAAAATAATTTCCAATTCAAGAGACCTAAGGGTCTAAGGTGTATTTTATAAATGGTATTTTAAGTGACACATGCACAACAGTAAATATGTGGACTCTTACTCTAGGACTTCAACTGCAGTCTTTCACAGCTCAGCATATTCAGGTTTTTTCTACACAGATACTTAAATTTCAAAAGCCACCGCTTTCATTTTTACTCACAGAAACAAAGCAAATATAACTCTTTCCACAATAAAATCCAGACTGCATGGTACTATTGTTTCACAGTAGTAATTATGGGAAAATAACAAATAATTTGAAAATCAGCTATTTTTTTGCACATGATAACGGTTAGAGAACAGAGACAACACTAGCTATTACTTCTTCTGTCCAGGGGTCTGAATGGTAAGGTCATTAAAGGATGCTTTACCCCCAATTTTCCTACAATTCTCCCTACACTTTCTCCTCCCATTACAAAACACTGGCTTGCACCTCTCCATGTATCTGAGAAGTATACAGAACGCAAAGATCACTAACACAAGGAGCCTCTGCTATTTTCACTTTTAATCTCCCAATATGTTTAATGTTATTCTAAAAATTATCAGCAAATTCTCACATGTAAGCAGATATGAATATTTAACACCACTCATCAACATAATAGATTCAGAACCTCACATTCTGTAAAGATGACACCACAAACACTTACATATGTTTTTACACAAAAAGAAAAGTTCTCAAGTTATTAATACCAGATCAAAATTTCTTTAGCAACAAGAAGGAACTTTTTAAAACAATTTTCAGCTTTATAAAGATATTGTATTTTATTTCATTTCCTGAATAGAATTGTATTATTTAGGGTTAAGAAAAATCATCTTTGTACAACTATGGTATCAATTTTAATTTTTTTAACTTATCATTACACTAGCAAAGAATACAAAAGGATTTTTAGAATTCAAACATGAATAATGAACACAAAGAGAGATTTTTTTAAAACTCAAACTTAGGAGAAAGAATAGTGGGGATAGGAAAGAACTAGGCTCTGCAGGACTTTTTACCTTTAGTTTGTGAAGCAGCCCCAGATCTCATGTTGGGCAGTGTCTGTATTTTCATCAGCCCCTCTGAAGCCTGCATGACCAAGGAACCATCTGGCAGGGCTGGCTTCACCAGCAATTCAGGCCTTGAGGGCATTCGAGGCATAGTAGATGACTGGATATAGGGACCTACTGCAGCCACACGGCTTGGGGCTGACACGGCTTGCTGGGGAAGATTTCCATCAGATGAAACCTTAGGAAAGAAGCACAGGTCCTTCAGTATTAAAAATCACCTCAGGAGATCAGACTTAGAAACTAAGATGTGACATTTTCTTTTTTAAAATGAGGACTTTCAGAATCTAGCCACAGAGTCTACAAAAAAACATTCCAAAATAAACACTCCCCAATGAACTCTCACCCACACTTTATTACAAGTATTAGAAAGACAAAACACAGGTAATAACATTAAAAAGTAAAAAAGCAGCAGATTGTCTTTTGAGGATCCATAAACAGCGTCTGTTTTCTGAGGGCACACTGAGTAATGATTCTGAAGAAGGTGCCTATGAGTAACCTCACCGGGCTGGTCATCCTTTTCCCTCCTCCCCCAAACCATTACAAAACGGCCCACTTACCGGTAGATTTTCTTTTTGCTGTAGAGCTGCCTTCTTCTTCCACAGCCGGTCCCTCAGCTCATTAACACGCTTATCCATGACTGCCACTTCTGAATTACGCTTATTCAAACACTCCCTCTGTTGTTGTAGCTTGGCATTCTGCTCTTGATTCAATTTGTTTCTTAGCTGAATAAAAGAGAGGGGAAAAAAGGTAGCCAAGGAGTAGGAAGAAAATGTCTCAAACAGTTAATCACATGGTTAACTATTACATAATTTCTAAAAATATGAGGTCCCTCCACACTTCTCATCTCATGGTTTAAAATTAAGTGACACCTGTGCAAGACCACCAGCTGTGGTTATGAGGAACGTCTCAAATTTCCTGTCTGGGGTACTATAAAGTTTACTCTGGATTCTCTGGAGTTTAGCTTCCCCCCACAACCTGCCTTCTCTTTAAGGAAAGGCAACTGAAATCTAGCACCTCTTGCTACTTATATGAGCAACTCTGTTTCTGGAAAGGAGGTTGTACAGCATTTGGCAAACAGCTACGGTCTACCTGCAGCTCCTTATAGAGGCGATCAAGCTCAGCCACTGCAGACTGATTGTCATGGTGGCCATCAATCCTGCCGTTCTTGAGCATCTCGAGCTGCCTGGTCAGTTCTTCTACTTTTGACACAGCCAGGACGAGCTCCCTCTGTTTTTGCTGGAACAAACTATTCATCTGTTCAATTTCCTCCACTAGATGAGAGAGAGAATAGCAACAACAGTTGAAAAGAAAAATAAGAATGGACCACTTCCCAGGAAACCGGGCTTTACAATAAACTTTCTAATAAACAGTAGAAAAATTTTTCAGAATGTCCTAGAAGCAACCTATTTCTTTCAGAAGCAACTGAAATCAACAGAGACATCTTTAAATCTCTGTGCTTCAATCTCAATGTATCGTTATCGGAATTTGCATTTAAAATATTATTAAACTCCAAATTTTAGAAACAATGAAAATCTCTTTAGAACTTTCAATTTTATAAGATTAGGTGGGTCTATTAAATCACTAACATTCTGATTAAAATGATATTGTAATAGATGGAGCTATTACATGAATAAAAATCCTTGCCTTCATCAAACTCTCAGTCAAAAAATGTTAAGAGGGGAAAAAATACCACATTTTCCAAAGGTATCTTAGAAATCCTGTATAAAACATTCAACAGCTGAATCCAATTCAGAGGAACCTGCGGCATCAAAACTGCAGTGAATAATATTTTTTTCGAAAGATTCCCTTTAAAGTTATCTACAGATCAACCATGGTGGCTTGCACCTGTAACCCCAGCTACTCAGGAGGCTGAGGTGGGAGGATCACTTGAGGCCAGGGTTCAAAAAAGACCAGCCTGGGCAACATAGTAAGACCTTGTCTCAAAAAAAAAAAAAAAAAAAAACCAGACCAAAAAATGTAGAAAAAAGTAAATCTATGAGGAACAACTCACCAAGTTTCCCATTGCTCAGTCTCTTCTGTTCCACGTGGCCTTTAAGTGCTCTCACTTTTTTTAGCTTAGCTTCCTGATTCTCAGCTATTTCTTTTAGCCTTTTAAGCTTCTCCTGTTCAGCAACTTGTTGCTGTTGTCGCTGATCTTGTTGTTTCAAAAACTTTAAGCGCTGTTCCTAAAAATAAAAGTAATCATTAGGTATGTCATTTTAGGTAGGTATACCACTAAGCTCAAAATAGCCTAACCGCAACACTTAGATGTTGAGATTGAGGTACACTTGTAACCCTGGTCTGTTCTCACCTTCTTCCTAAACATTGCCATCAGAATCACATTGGAAGTCTGTTCAAAACAGATACTCCTGAGCCCACCCTAGAATCTTGGGGATAAGATCCAGGAATCAGTATTTTTAACCCAAGTGGTTCTTATGCAGCAAGGATGCAGCGATTCTTGAACTAGTTTTCATAAACTGTCGCAACAATTTTAAAAAGCAGCTCATGTAGAAATGGGAAGCATTATAAGAAAGTATTTAAATATGTAAGATTTGGAGTACATTTAGATTCGAACCCAAGTTCTGCCACTTATTAGTTATGAGACCTTGAACAAACTGCATAACCTCACTAAGTATGCAAGTCTATGTTTCTTCATCTATAAAACGGGGATGATCAATAGTAACTACCAATGTTACTACGGTGAAGATTAAATGAAATGTGAAATGTAAATGTCTTTGAATGGTATTTTATGTAGTATATTCTCAACAAATGGTCACTGAAAAGAGCTAAAGAAATATTTAACACCTTTAGAAAGCTGCAATTATGGAATCCGAAACTGTTTCTTTCCCCTGCCCCAAGGTACTTTTGTTATAGCAGAAATTTTGTTTTTATTACATTAAAATTTTTAACTAAAACTGAGTAACAGAGCCACACAATTTATAATCACAGGTAAACTAGTTCTTAGATTAATATACCTAAAACATGTAAGTAACATGGAAATAATCAAAACAAAAACCCTGGCTAAGGCAGGAGAATTACTTGAACCCAGGAATTCAAGTCCAGCCTGGGCAACACGGTGAGAACCCATATCAAAAGGAAAAAAAAAAACCCCACAAGCACTTGTTTTTTAGTCCTTGAAGACTAAAAAGGTTAGAGATTTATTCTTCAACAACCAACCTTTTTATTTGACTATATATCCTTACTACTCAATGTAATGTGCATAAGCATCACCTGGAAGCTTGTGAGAAATGTAGAAGCTCAAACCTCAACTCATACCTACTGAATCAGAATAGGCATTTTCAACACGATCCCTAGGAGATTCGCATGTATCATCAAGTTTGAGAAGCAATGATATACATGATTTTGGAAAAACTGGGGTCTGGTATTACAAACAGAAATGGATACACAGGAACCCTAGAAAGTATGAAATGGAAGTCCACACTGCGTGTTGAGAACTGCCTTGAAGAATTCCTGGCCATTATTTCAAAGCCCTATTGTGTAACTTTGCCCATGACAAACCAACAAGTGTCTACCCCTGCTTCAGTGGCCTTATAATCACTAAAGGACTGGTCAGTTGTGGATCCTGGGTGTTAAGACCAGGGTTTGACAAACCATAGCCTGCAGGCCAAATCCAGCTTGCTATCTTGTTTTTTTAAGTAAAGTTTTATTGGGACACAGCCACACCATCTGTTTACCCATTATCCATGACAGCTTATAACAACAGAGTTAAGTAGTTGCAACAGAGGCAGCAAAGCTTGCAAAGCCCAAAATATTTACTATGTAGCCCTTTACAGAGAAAGGTCTGTTGGCTTTTGGGTCAGATTGGAAGCCTATGGCTGGCAGGAGAAGCAGCAGTTCTGATGGTAACAGAGTGGCTTCTTATAATTTCCTTGTTCAAGGCCAGGACTAGGGTTAGTTTGTGGATAAAGAATGTTACCCAAAAAAAGGCAAGCAGCCCATTATTGGTGCCAAGTTCCAGAAGGGGACAGTATTAGATTATTCTGATCCAAGATTAACCATGCCATGTTAGAACTTTAATATTCCTCTTGCTGTGGCCCACAGTAGTTCCTAGGAGCAAAGATGAAGGGCTCTTTCCACCTTTCCTGTCTGACTGATAACCAGCACAGCATAGTTAATCTTGTTCAGAATCAGGAGTCAGGAAGATCTTGAACAATTACCATGATATAAGGATTTCTACAAAATGCTGTAGTAAGGACTTAAAGAGAGCACCAAACAGCAGGTGGCTTTGGGGTTGACAATGTCACCTCATATCTGTGAGGTAATTGGCTTAACGGGGGTAGAACGTAAATAGCCTTACACATACATTAACAAGAGTGGCCTGTTAGGTCTTTTAAAAGAAGATACTACCAGCCGGGCACGATGGCTCACACCTGTAATCCCAGCACTTTGGGAGGCCAAAGTGGGCGGATCACCTGAGGTCAGGAGTTTGAGACCAGCCTGGCCAACATGGTGAAACCCCATCTCTACAAAAAATACAAAATTTAGCCAGGTGTGGTGGCATCTGCCGGTAATCCCAGCTACTTGGGAGGCTGAGACAGTAGAATCACTTGAACTCAGGAGGCAGAGGTTGCAGTGAGCGGAGATCGTGCCACTGCACTCCAGCCTAGGCGACAGAGTGAGATTTCATCTCCAAAAACAAAAAGAAGATCCTACCTTAGTTGCCAGCAATTGTTGCTGGGCTTCAATCTGTTGCTGCTGGCGAGATGCCATTTCCTGAAGTTCAGCAAGAGTCAGATCCATCCTAGGACTATTAACCTACGAGTAAAAACACAAATAAACACAATCCCAACTTACTATAAAACTATCACAGAGATTCTACCCTCAAAAGTCTATGTAAAAGCTTCATCTGAACCAACTACGACAAAATTACTTAGTGATTTTTCTTTCATAATATTAAGCAGACCATTAATTCTTACATTAATACTCATCACATTGACTTTTTAAGATGTAAAACATACTAATATACAATAATCTTTTATTTTAAGTTGTAAGTTTAAAATTAAATAGTTTCAACAGTCAGGAACATAAATGGAACAATTCAGAATTACCTTGTTCTGTAATTTATATTACAACAGAAGATCATATGTTTGATCATATTAAACATGATATTGAGGCACTGGCAGCAAATCTAGAATTTAGTCATTGGAATATCATTTAAAAATACAATAGCACTAAAAAATTCAGGACACATTGGGTCATCAGAAATAAAGCAAGGACATCCACTCTCACAACATCTATTCTACATTGTCCTAGAGGTTCTAGCCAATGCAACAAACAAGAAAGATAAATAAACAGCATCCAGATTGGTAAGAAAGAAGTTCAACTGCCTTCATAGACAATATAATCATCTATGAAGAAAATACTATGGAATCTACAAAAAAAACTACCAGATAAATAGGTTACATAGCAAGACAGCAGGATTAAAAAAAAAAAAAATCAAATATGCAAAAGTCAAGTACATTTCAGTACATTAGAAACAATTATAAATTTAAAAATTTTAAATACCATTTAGAGTATCAAAAATATGAAATACTTAGGGATAAATTTAATAAATATGTAAGATGTATATACCAAAATCTCAAAAACTGCTGAAAGAAAATCCAAATAAATGGAGAGTTATACCATGTCCATGAATTGGAGGCTCAATACTGTCAAGACAGCAATTCTTCTCAAACTGATCTACAGATTCAACAAAATCTCAACTGAAATACAAACAGGCATTTTTGTAAAAATTGATGTTGATTCTAAAATTCATATGGAAGTACGAAGCATCTAGAATAGCCAAAAGAACTCTGAGAAGAATAAAGTTGGAAAACTTACATTATCTGACTTCAAGACTTATAAAAGTTCCAGTGACCAATGCATGTGGTATTGACATCAAAATAGACAAGCAGATCAATGAAACAGAATAGCGAGTACAAAAATAGCCCCATACATGAGGCAACTGATTTTAGACAAAGGTGCAAAAGCAACTGAGTGGAAAAAGAATAATCTTTCCAATAAATACTGCTTATACAATTAGATATTCATATTAAAAAGATAAACTTTAGGGCCAGGCACAGTGGCTCACGCCTGTAATCCCAGAACTTTGGGAGGCCGAGGTGGGTGGATCACCTGAGGTCAGGAGTTCAAGACCAGCCTGACCAATATAGTGAAACCCTGTCTCTACTAAAAATACAAAAATTAGCTGGGCGTGGTGGCAGGCACCTATAATCACAGCTACTCAGGAGGCTGAGGCAGGAGAATCACTTGAATCTGGGAGGTGGAGCTTGCAGTGAGCCAAGATCGCACCATTGCACTTCAGCCTAGGCGACAGAGTGAGACTCTGTCTCAAAAAAAAAAAAAAAAAATGAACTTTGATTCTCACACCATATGCAAACGTTAACTCAATAGGGATTATAGATTTTTAAAGGTAAAACTGAAAACTACAAAACTTCTAAAAGAAAACAAAGAAATAAAAAAAATCTCTGTGACCCTGGGTTGGGCAAAGAGTTCTTAGATACAACATTAAAAGTATGCTCCATTAAAAAAAAAAACAAAAAACTGGATCCAGACTATTAGAACTCTCAAACTCAGAAAGAGAGCAAAAAACTGGGCAAAAGATTTGAACAAATAATTTCACCAAAGAAGAAACACAGAGAGCAAATAAGCACATGAAAAGATGTCCAAAATCATTAGTCATTAGAGAAATACAAATTAAAACCACAATGCAATACCACTACATATATATTTTAACAGCTAAAATTAAAAAGACTGACCATACCAAACGTTGGCAAGGATATAGAAACAGTAAAAATCTGGTGGGCAGGTAAAATAATATGATCACTTTGGAAACATTTGGCAGCTTTTTAAAAATACATATATGAAGATATAATTTATCTCTTTAATAGAGACACAGTCTCGCTTTGTTGCCCAGGCTAGTCTCAAAGTTCTGGCTCCAAGTGATCCTCCTGCCTCAGACTCTAGTTGGTGGTGGAGGAGATATATTGTGTCCATATGCACTAAAACAATGGCTAAGATCATTTTTATCATGTGCATATCATCCTTTTATCATTGTAAGATAATTATTAAATCAAAGAAAAGACTGGGTGCCATGGCTCACGTCTGTAATTCCAACACTTTGGGAGGCAGAGGTGGGTGGATCACTTGAGGTCAGGAGTTCAAGATCAGTCTGGCCAACATGGTGAAACCCCATCTCTATTAAAAATACAAAAATTAGCTGGGTGTGGTGGCACACACCTGTAATCCCAGCTACTTGGGAGGCTGAGGCAGGAGAATGGCATGAACCCAGAAGTCAGAGCTTGCAGTGAGCCGAGACCATGCCACTGCACTCCAGCCTGGGCAACAGAATGTGACTTGGTCCCAGAAAACAGTAAAATAAAATAAAAATAAAAATAAGTAAGTCAAAGAAAAGAAAAAGAAGAATCTGAAGACACAGTAAGAGCAAATGGTACTTAAGATCATCTGAATTCTACTATAAATGTACTGATGATTGGAAAAAGGTAATTAATGGCCGGGCGCGGTGGCTCAAGCCTGTAATCCCAGCACTTTGGGAGGCCGAGACGGGCGGATCACGAGGTCAGGAGATCGAGACCATC
>NW_012121932.1:11294507-11330297 GCF_000951035.1 Colobus angolensis palliatus
CCTCCTGAGTAGCTGGGATTACAGGCATGTACCACCACGCCTGGCTAATTTTGTATTTTTAGTAGAGACGGGGTTTCTCCATGTTGGTTAGGCTGGTCTCAAACTCCTGACTTCAGGAGATTCACCCACCTCAGCCTCCCAAAGTGCTGGGATTACAGGCGTGAGCCACCGCACCCGGCCAATTTTCCATTTTTAATAAAGTGATGATAGCAACAAATAAAATCACCAAATAAGAAATACTTCCTCAAACTTGTTCAGCATTTATTTTGTTCTGAATTTGTGTCACATTAAACACACAATTTCTTCCAATAGTCAGCCATAAAGAGATCATTACAATTAATAGTTCCTATAAAACAAATTTAAAATAACCTTTAAAAAGGAGCCATCCTTAGCCCATTGAATAACATAGTAATAATGAATAAGATTTGAAGTTAAAAAATACATAGACTGTGGTATATGTAGTATGGATAAAAACAACTTACACCATTCTCCTTTCTTCGATATTCACCAGGAACTTTTACACCATTTCTTTTTAAACTTGGATCCTGAGATCTTGGTCCACTCACTAAGGACAAAATCCAAAAATTATGCATTAACACTAGAGCTAACAGATATTTTAAGAACCAGTTCATTTCCAAGTTCTGTCATTACTGCTGTTTGATATTTTAAGTTGAATGTATTCTTAAAACAAAATACTTTCTAATAGCAATGGACTTAAGGTCTCATAACTCACTGTGTTTTGCAAAATTAATTTCATGGAACAGTGAATACGTAGCACTACTAAGTATCACATGCCACCTAGTCATTAGGAAACCTGTCTGATTCACATACCAAAGGAGGAAAACTTAACAAACTTAATGTACTTCTGACTATGAGTAATTCATACCATTTGCTGATAGTTGCTCTTCCTAGTCATCTATTTAGCTACTCAGTAGTTACATCAAAAAAAGCTTCACTGAAATAGTTGAAAATTACATCAATGCATCCTTGTACTCACTAACAATATTTTTAAATTATTATGAGAAGAAAGCACTTAAAAATGGAACAAGTAGTATCTTAATTATTTGGTTTACTGCAAACATTTTGTGGTAATTTGTAAGTACTATGAAGTACTTCTACATTTATTTAAGCAAAATATTTGTTTAAGTTTGTGAAGGAACTATCCGGAAACACTATATATTCTGCTTTTTTGGCTAAAAAGAATTTTTAAAGTCAAAATACATGGGTCTTTCAGTACCACTTAATGTATCATAAAAGGAAACATCTTAAACTAATACATTATAAGAAGCAAAAATACCAACAGAGAATTTTAAAAATACATTAAATTAAGCTCATACCTGTACTTCCCAGAAATTAAAAAAATTATCAAATTACCTCCCAAGAAACTTAAGTAAAATGTCTATTATAACTGTCAGGAATCTTAGCACAAATTCCCATTGCTAATAAACAAAAAACAAACACGTCTACTCAGAGCCAAGTATTACACTTACAACTAATTCTAATACAATCAGCTTTTATTTTTAAAATGCAGCTCAATTATCTGACAAAATAGCTCAGGTAATCTGCCACAATATTTCTGTAAGGAAAAAAAAAACTTCTATAATTTCAGAATAATTGCTTTCTTTGCTGTCTTAAAGAGAGAGCACTTAACTAGCTTCTCCTTTGTATAATCAGTTACCTAATTAAAGAAAGCAGCAAGAGCCTTAAACATAATTTCATATACATTCTGGGTCACAGGCCCTAATTGAACTGGAAAAAGAATATGGTGACAGTCTCGTAATCCTTAATCGAGAGGTCTAGGCCAAAAAGAGTAAGTTCACACCTTAATAAAGGAGACTGAAAAACAATACTGTTTTATCCCAATTTCAACACTATGTGGCACTGGTGTTTTGTGACAATGTGAAAACAGCTCCTTTATCTTCAGATTATAATTCTCACATTACAGACACTGAAACTGCATATTCACTATTGAGAGACTATTCAATAATTTATCCAGTACTAGACAGCAAGATATTTGAACAGGTAGATGAATGGGTAAAATTCAACTAATTAGAAAAGAGTGCATGCGATGTAAACAGAGAACAAAATTAAAAATAAGATACAAATACCAATATAAAACTACAAAAAAAAAAAAAAAGCCTACAGAAAAAAAAAAAAAAAAAAAAAGCCTACAGAAAAAAATACATGTTTACTTAAAATAAAATTAGACACCAGTGATACCGAAAGGCAACCAGGTAGCTTGGCTGAGGTGATTCAGGTTCCACTCCTGGCTCTGCCTCTAGGTGTGTGGCCTCTGACAAGTCACTTAACCCCTAAGTATCAGCATTTCTCATCTGTAGGTTAGAAGGGGCCAAACTAAGTCAATTCTGCCCCTCAGCTAACCCATACTCTAAATTTAATCATTCCCAGTAGTCAGGTACCATACAGACACTTGTGTTAATGCAACAGTTAGTTAACGAAACTGAGCTTTTTTTTTTTTGGAGACAGAGTCTTGCTTTGTTGCCCAGGCTAGAGTGCAAATGATCTCAGCTCACTGCAACCTCCGCCTCCCAGGTTCAAGCGATTCTTCTGCTTCAGCCTCCCAAGTAGCTGGGATTACAGGCGCCCAGCTAATTTTGGTTTTGTTGTTGTTGTTGTTTCAGACGAGTCTTGCTCTGTCGCCAGGCTGGAGTACAGTGGTGCCATCTCGGCTCACTGCAACCTCCAACTCCCTGATTCAAGCGATTCTCCTGCCTCAGCATCCTGAGTAGCTGGGATCACAGGTCCCATGTCCAGCTAATTTTTTTATTTTTAGTAGAGACGAGGTTTCGTCATGTTGGCCAGCATGGTCTGTCTAGATCTCCTGACCTCGTGATTCTCCCACCTCGGCCTTCCGAAGTGCTGGGATTACAGGCATGAACCACCACGTTCAGCCAAAACTGAGCTTTTATAACGTCCAATAATCCTGCTTGTTCTCCCACATCCTACAAGACTGCTGGGTCACAGGGATGGCTGTGTCCCCAGTGTCTACTGCTGCTTCCCACCCACACTCTCCTCCACCCTCCCCTTACAGTCATCTATAAACTCTGGTCACAATCCTGGTTACTAACAATGTGACCAGTTGACTCCCTTGTTCTCTCCACCTCCAAGTTCTGCCTTCATTCTGGATGACGTTACTGCCCAAATGCTAGCCTCTCAGTTCTAGTTTTCTCGTCTCCACTCTAATTCAGGTTCATTTCAGGGCCCCACCTGGGACCACAACACTAGACACCCTCTACCTCCGAAATTTTCAATCCAAACCTTCTGTTTTTTGAACACTATTTCCTTTCAATCTGCCTGTCTCACTCATTTCCTCTCACGACACCTGTTCTTTCATCTGAGACTCACAGCCTCTTAACTCTGTCTACTCTTTCCCCAAAGTCCCTCCTGTCTTTACTTCTTCCCCACCCAGCTGAAGTATCACTGACCTTCCATTGAATTTGTCTAGAAACCTTGGGTTTTCTAGACAATTGCCTAGAAAGAATTTGTCTAGATATCTTTGGTTTCTTCTCTTCTTACAACCTACCTGGGCTGTAGACCACCACTGGAGAAAAATCATGTATGGTCTCATGGTCTCTCATCTCAACTGGCCTCAATGGCTCCCAGCAGCCTGGCTTCCCTAGTAAGCCTTCTCTCCTAATCTCCAAAACAGCTCAAACTTCCCAACCACCTCCATCATCACTCCTACCTCAGAGAAAACAAATGTTTTTAGATGAGAAATCCCTCAACTTACTCCCACAAAATGCACAAATTTAGCCACATCTGCCACAGTTTTATTTCTGTCCTGTTATTATGGAAGAGGGATCCTTCCTCTTGTCTAAGAGGACTTTCTGCCTCAGGGCTATCGAAGGACCTAATCAGGGACCCTGACTAACAAGTATTCTCTTTCTTAAGAGTTTCAAACCCCTACTCTAATGACTCCTTCCCACCCGCATTAAAAAACTATAGTCAAACTTCTCTTCATCTTATTTCCACTGTTTACATTTTCTAACCTCTCCTTCACCTCTCAAATTACCTGGCTTCTCATCATGCGCTACCAGCACAAAATAAAAGCTTAAATATCTGTCACGATTCACAGAGCACTACCTACCAATGTCCCTGCCAGGGGGGTGTTCATGACGAAGGAAGAAGCGAGCTTCGTTCCTCTGACTTCCGAATCGCTGAAGAATATCAAACATTCGCTCATTATCTGCAACTGGACGTTCTAAAGCAAATGAGTAGAAACCACATTATTTTCAGGTAAAAGAAAGATAAACATATCATTCACCATCTATCCTTCATGCAAATTATACATTATAGATACACCAAATGCTTAGTATCTCAGGTAAATTTTTTTCATTAAAACACGTCTTAGAAAATGAAGTAACACAGATTTTCCACACACACGATCAGAGTCAAACCAGGGTGGAATACTAGAAAGGGCAATGCATCTCTGCCAGCTGTCGGGAGCTCAGTAGTCTAATCCAGTGGGCTCCATGCTGGCCACAGGCATGCCATTTAACTTCTTTTTTTCTTTTTGGAGACGGAGTCTTGCTCAGTCGCCCAGGCTGGAGTGCAGTGGCGTGATCTCGGCTCACTGCAAGCTCTGCCTCCCGGGTTCACACCATTCTCCTGCCTCAGCCTCCTGAGCAGCTGGGACTACAGGCGCCCGCCACCTCGCCCGGCTAATTTTTTTGTATTTTTAGTAGAGACAGGGTTTCGCCGTGTTAGCCAGGATGGTCTCGATCTCCTGACCTCGTGATCCACCCGTCTCGGGCTCCCAAAGTGCTGGGATTACAGGCGTAAGCCACCGCGCCTGGCCATTTAACTTCTGTAGTTCCAAAAGTTTCTGTAAAATCTATATTAGATCAGACAGTCCCTTCTAACACTAATGTTCATGATTCTCTGAATATACAAAAAAATTAAAAAGCAACTTTCTAAATAGCCTAGTCTTTTTTTTTTTAATTGTAGTTTTCAATACAGGCTATTTTTAAATTATAATTTTACAAACAATGTTTAAAAAAATCAGACCTATCCATTTCCAAATAAAAGTCTATTTACTGCTGTAAAATGTATCTATATTTGCCCTTCTTCCAGTGAGAATACCAGTGTCAGAATTTTTCTGGAAAAAAAAAGAAGGGCACACCTAAATACGCAGTAAAAATAGAAGCCTCAGGAGAAACAATATATCTCAAGCTGTCCTAAAAAAATCTTCCAATCTCAAGGGATCTGGATATAAAAACAAGACATACTGTTTGAGGCAGCAACTGCTTAAAATCAACGAAACTCCAGTAATGTCAACATAATTTTTAAATATAAGAATGTTGAAATACCCTAAGAAAACTCAACACATTTATTAGTAATCAACACCTTAAATAAACATGGGAGAGAACAGAGCAGGCAAGCATTCAATTCAATTCAAGCAGCCAATTTGGTGAACCAACCCTGAACTTCACCTGCTTGGCTGCAACAAAGTGCGGTTCTGGTTCTACTTCCAGTCACATAACATACTGAGAGTTGACACAGATCATCCCCTTTTATAAACCACACATATTCTAAGACCCCCCAAAAAGGATATACCATAGTTAGAGAGAAACCCTCCAGAAGAAATTCTGAGTAGCCCTTCCATCTACCCCTACAAAATACACACACACAAGCTGTACTCAAAACAAGTAAAATCTCCAGGTTTCAGGAGCAAAGAGACAACTCAAAGGAAGTAAAGTAGCTTGCAATCCACGCCGGACTGCCCCAGAAGGATATGGACTTTCTCATAAGCTCCAGGTTGACATCCCAATGGGCCTATGATGGCAAAAGATCAGGCATAGGCCTGCATAAACTGAAACAGACACTTCAAAGGCTCTCAAAGCTCCCTACTAACACCTGTGCGCCAACCACACCTACGGTCATGCACTGCATGTTGACAGTGGTCCCATAAGATTGTAAGGCCATATTTTTACTGTACCTTTCCCTATGTTTAAACATGTTTAGATACACAAATACCACTGTGTTATAACTGCCTACAGTATTCAATACAGTAACATGTTGTACAGGTTTGTAGCCTAGGAGTGATAGGCTATATACCGTATAGCCTAGGTGTGTAGTAGGCTATACCATCTAGATTTGCATAAGTATACTCTATGATGTTCACACAACAACAAAATCACCTAATGACAAATGTCTCAGCACATGTCACCATCATTAAGTGACACACGACTGTATCTCCTTGGCATTCCTGCCTATATGACTCTGAACAAGCCATTCCTATCATGCATCATCCGCCCCCCAGCACCCTTTTTTCCTGCAGATGAAACACATCTATTACTGCAACTATCACATTGTATTATAAATGTCTGTGGATACTTCGTTTTTCTTTGTGCCCTGTAAGATACCTGAAGGCAACTTTCATCTCTCTATCCCTCTCCATCAAGTGCAGTCCCTAGCACGTAACAGGCATCCAAGAAATATCCACTAAGCAAATGCACAAGTGGGTAGTGAGGAAATGGAAAAGGAAAGAAGAGGAAGACAAGAGAGGAGAAGAAAGGCTTAACACTTAGAGAATTAAGTTACAGCTTTGGAGTAAGAAATTTTTTTTTTAATAACACACATATAGGCCTGAGATCCTGAATGGTTTTTCAATGCCTTCAAATCAAGAGGGAAGGGAAAAAGCCAGAGTAAACATGAGCAAAGGATATAAAGAAACAATTTCAAAAACCAAAAAGCCAATGGCCAATGAACAAATGAAAAAACAGGCAACCACATTTGAAATCAGTAATATGCAAATTTAAACAAAAGTCAACTTTTCAGCTATCAGTTTAGTAAAAGTTAAAATATTATAACTTGATGAGGAATACATCTAGAAATAACTGGAAAGGGTATGAACTGATATAACCTTTACCGAAGAACATTTGACAATATATATTACATTTTCAAATGTGCAAAACTTTATGTTAATTTGGTTCATGACAGTAACCTGTTTACTACCTATAAGTATCCCATAACATCATGTTGTATACCTTGAATATAAACAATAAAATTTAAAAAAAAATTTAAAAATGTGTGGCCTGGCCAGGCACAGTGGCTTACGCCTGTAATCTCAACACTTTAGAAGGCTGAGGCTGGAGGATCACTTAAGCCCAGGAGTTCCAGACCAGCCTAGGCAAATAGCAAAACCCCATCTTTACAAAAAACAGAAAAATTAGCTGGGTGTGGTGGCACATTCCTGTAGTCCCAACTACTCAGCAGGCTGAGGTGAGAGGATCACTTAAGCCTAGGAGGTCAAGGCTGCAGCAAGCCAAGACTGCACCACACTGCACTCCAGCCTGGGCGACACAGCAAGACCTTGTCTCAATAAAAAAATAAAATATTTCACATCAGTAACTGCATGAGTAGGAGGGAGAGGGAGAGGAGGATGGTGAGGAGGAGAGGGAGAGGAGGGGGAGGGGACTAAAGGAGAAGAAAAAAATTTTTTTTGAAAATTAAAAAAATGTTATGAACTTTTAACCAAGGAATTCCATTTTTGGCATCCACCCTTTAGAGAAATGCTTGCATAGGATCAGAAGTTGTTCCTAAAAGGATTTTTACTCAGCACTTATTAAAACAAGATAATTAATTTAAATGTTTGTAAATAAAGCAATTGTTAGCTCAACTGTAGTTTATGCATACTGGGGGAAATTATGTGATAATTTAAAAATAACATGGTGGCTCATGTCTATAATCCCAGCACTTTGGGAGGCTGAGGCTGGTGTATCACTTGAGGTCAGGAGTTCAAGACCAGCCTGGCCAACATGGTGAAACTCCATCTCTACTAAAAATATAAAAATTAGCTGGGTGTGGTGGTGGGTGCCTGTAGTTCCAGATACTCAGGGGGCTGAGGCAGCAGAATCGCTTGAACCTGGGAGGCAGAGGTGGCAGTGAGCCAAGACGGTGCCACTGCACCCCAGCATGGGCAACAGAGTGAGACTCCGTCTCAAAAAAAAAAAAAAGATATAGATTTACACATACTAATCTGAAAAGGAAAGATCCACAAGCTATGTTGTAAGGTAAAATAGTAAATTGGAGAACACTGATATGTATGCTACTGCTTACATAAAGAAAATATATAGAAACAACACAAAAATATTTCTACAGTTACTTACAAATTGCAGAGAAAAGGTCTGAGAAATTATCTGGCTAAAGTGATTACATCAAGAGACGAAAGGAATTGCTTAGGAGAGAGACATCCATTCTGTTTATATTACTTCCTTTTTTGAAAACTAGAGCTGAGCGCAGTGGCTCACGCCTGTAATCCCAGCACTCTGGGAGGCCAAGACGGGCGGATCACGAGGTCAGGAGATCAAGACCATCCTGGCCAACATGATGAAACCCTATCTCTACTAAAAATACAAAAAAAACTAGCTGGTGTGGTGGCGCGTGCCTGTAATCCCAACTACTCAGGAGGTTGAGGCACAAGAATCACTTGAATCCAGGAGGCGGAGGTTGCAGTGGGCCGAGATCGTGCCACTGCACTCCAGCCTGGTGACAGAGCGAGACTCCATCTCAAAAAAAAAAAAGAAAAAAGAAAAGAAAAACAAAACAAAAAAATCTAGAACACGTATCGGTGTTGTCATTTAAAAATAAATTTTTTTTCTTTTTTGAGACAGAATCTTGCTCTGTCACCCAGGCTGGAGTGGAGTGGAGTTGCGCGACCTCGGCTCACTGCAACCTCTGCCTCCCAAGTTCATGGGATTCTCCTGCCTCAGCCTCCCCAATAGCTGGGATTACAGGTGCCCGCCATCATACCTGGCTAATTTTTGTATTTTATTTTAGTAGAGGCGGGATTTCACCATGTTGGCCAGGCTGGTCTCAAACTCCTAACCTCAGGTGATCAACCCTCCTTGGCCTCCCAAAGTGCTGGGATTATAGGCGTGAGCCATCGTGTCCAGCCAAAAGTTTTTTTAATTAAAAAGTTGTGCCAGGTGTGGTGACTCACTCCTGTAATCCCAGCACTTTGGGAGGCCAAGGCAGGCGGATCACTGTCAGGAGTTCGAGACCTGCCTGAACAACATGAAGAAAGCCCGTCTCCACTAAAAATACAAAATTAGCTGGGCATGGTGGCACATGCCTGTAATCCCAGCTACTCGGGAGGCTGAGGCAGGAGAATCGCTTGAACCTGGGAGGCGGAGGTTGCAGTGAGCCGAGATCGCGCCATTGCACTCCAGCCTGGGCAACAAGAGTGAAACTCCGTCTCAAAAAAAAAAAAAAGGTTGTAAGAAAGAAAAGCCTTTACATGTCATCATCACATAGTAAAGGTTATTAAATTCAAGTGAGCAAGAGAAATAAGTGGGATCAAAAGTGTCAAGGAACAGAGTATAGCACCAGCAAAGAATGCACGCTTCTTCCTCTATGAAAATGAGAAAAAAAGGGAGACACACAGAGGGACTCTAAGGTACAGAGTAAGAAAACTGAGGAAGCACACAATGGATGGTTTCGATTATCTCAGTAAAGAATAAAGCAAGGTAATTTGCTGAATGCAAGGAAGTTACCAGAAGCAGCTAGAAGTACATTTCCTCATTCCAAAACTATTTCTACAGCACCTGCTAGGTAAAAGGCACTCCCCTTGAGCTGGGGATACAGCAATGAACAAGATAAACAAGGTCTCTATCCTTAAATAGTTTACATTCTAGTGCATATGTTTGGGGCTATCAGGATAACACACACAAAGTCAGAGTGATGCACCTTCTGCAGAGGACTACATCAGGATGATATAACTGAGAACTAACTTCATGGCTACTTTTGGCAGGGTGCTCAGGAAAAGCCTCTCCAAGGAGGTTAACATTTTAGCTGCAATCCAGAAGGAACCAGCAATGACAGTATCTGGAGACAGAGAAATACAAACAGTGGGAATGGCTATCACCAATGACTCTAAGGTGGGAATGAGCTTAGCATATTCAAGAAATATTTTCAAAGCTGCAGGAAGAAGCAGAGAAGAAAATGGTACCAGATAAGGGCAAAGACTAAATCTACAGAACTTCACAACCTCATATTAAAAGTTTGGATTTTATTCTAAGTGGAGAAGTCGCTAGTTTTAAGCAGGAAAGTGAAATTATCTGATTTTCGTTTTCAAAAGATCCCTTGGGTTTCTTCATGTGATTGTTCTAATCTGGTTCCTACGTAAAGAGAAAAGAAAGTAATTTGGAGAGACTGCAGAAGACCTTCTAGAACATCCAATTGTAGAAAAGTCAACCAAAGATGAATAAAAGGACTTGCCTGAAAAGAAGGGGGAGGAGCTCAGCTGAAGTTAGCTATCATGAATGGCATGAACTCAATTAACACAGTGTGTAACTTGCTCTGGGGACATCTGGCATCCCCAGAGGTGAAAAAGGAAACCAGCAGGAGTTCACCCAGCCTGTGTAGGAACAAGGCAGAAATGATGAAAAACTACTCCCACATCTACCAACTCCTATGGAGCCAAAAAGAAACCAGGTTATCCCATATTAGAGCTCCAAAGAACCATACAGAGGGATTGATTTCAAGGCTTACAATAATGCCCATGAGTTCACCACTGCTGTCTGCCACTACAGTTCCTCAACACTGAGCAGTTTCCTCTAAAAACTTACAGAAATTGAGAAAGGGCAAACCAATTAGGATGACTCAAATTTCTAATTAAGTAAAGTTTACACATACAAAGACACTGTTGAGCACTATCCATTGGACCACAACATCCCAGATGACCTTTTATATTTTATATTGTGGTGTCTCCATTTTATTGCAGAAAAAGAAAACAGCAAAAAGACTTCATGTAGCATACCAAAGCTGGATCAGGAACACTATGTTCTGTCAGACATGCTATTCTACAGTTTCTCCCCGGAGAAACATGAGTACTCACACAGTGCCACATCTACAAACCAACATTAATAGAAGACAGAAGAACTGAAGCACGAGGCCGTCAGCGTCTCTCACCAGAGCCACACCACACTTCAGCCAAATGGCAATCACTCTCTCCGGGTTCTTTGCACAGATCCACCACATCTCTGCATATTGTTTCTGGAGTTACTGGAACTTCTGTGAAGTGCTGCTCATTGTTACTGAGATACACGGTGAGAAACATCTAAAAATTAAGAGAGAAAATTAAGACAGTTACTGGTACTGTCTGTCTAATGCGGTATTCACCTTAAATTCCTTTCTCCAAACAAAATCTCAGTTGGAAGTGCAAATGTACAACAGAACAGTCTGGCTGTCACCCGGCCAAAGATGAGGTGTTGAATGGGGGTTGAGGGAGACCTGGAGCCCAGCCTCTACCATGGGCAGTAGTTCTAGAACCCTTGGTGACCCTGGAATACAGTCACACCAGTTCAAATTAAATCTGTTTTTGCCAGTTTTATTCACGTTGTTTGCCAAATACTTATATATGCTGGACCCATATCACAAGTATATCTTCCTGTTAATCCTGTAAAGGTTGATGAGATAACCTCATCCATATATACTTATTTATGCATAGTCTCTTTTTTGGAAGGCCACATAAGAACATAACATGCTGCTTCTGAAGTGGGAGGGGGATGGGAACAGAGCTTGTGGGGCTGTATAAACCTCATCTTTATATAATGTGCATATATTACCTATTCAAAAAACTGTACTTTTTTTTTTTTTTTTGAGACAGAGTCTCACTGTCTCCCACGCTGGAGTATATGGCATGATCTCGGCTCACTGCGACCTACGCCTCCCGAGTTCAAGTGATTCTCCTGTCTCAGCCTCCCGAGTAGCTGGGATTACAGGCTCATGCCATGCCACACCACACCATGCCACATCCAGCTAATTTTTGTATTTTTAGTAGAGACGGGGTTTCATTATGTTGGCCAGGCTGGTTTCAAACTCCTGACTTCAGGTGATCCACCGCCTTGGCCTCCCAAAGTGCTGGGATTATAGGCATGAGCCACTGTGCCCAGCCAAAAAATTGTACTTCTAAAATGTTTTAAGCAAATTAAATACCTACTTTGAAATGTAAGATTTCATTAACAAAGTCTAAGTAGAAATGAGTAGCTGTTATGCTAACACCTACATGACCTTGTATATAAACACTGAGACCAACAGAAGGTTTACATTTAAAACTCACTAATAGGCTGGGTGTAGTGGCCTACACCTGTAATCCCAACACTCTGGGAGGCCAAGTTGGGAAGACCACATGCGTCCAGGAGTTTAAGACCAGTCTGGGCAAGGAAGCAACACTGCACTTCTACCAAAAATTAAAAGAAAATCAGCCAGACATGGTGGCACATGCCTGTGGTCCCTGCTACTTGGAAGGCTGAGTGGGGAAGACTGCTTGAGCCCAGCAGGTCATACTTATAGTGAGAAGCAACTGCACCACTGCACTCCAGCCTGGGTGAGACCTTGACTCAAAAAAAAAAAAAAAAAACCTTACTAACAATCTTAACAATCGTTCTCCTAGTAAAAAAAGATGCTGTATCTTAGAAACACTGCTACTAAAGAATTAAAGTTTTCACACCTATTAAATTACAAAAAAAAAACTTGTTAATTTCCAATGCTGAAGAAACTAAGTAAAACAGGAAACAAATTTTTGATGGTGATGCAAATTAGTAAGCCCCTATGTTTATTAAATTCAATGAGTAACTCCATGCAAATCAGTATGTATCAGGATTAAAAAATAATAATTATTTGAAAGCATTGCCTCACAGTGAGAATACATCCTGTGAAAATAATTCCAATCAAAGAAAGAATGCATAACCTATGGAACATAAACTTGAGGGACAAGTTTAGTCTTTTAAAATGATTAATGAAATTATGCTAAGCACTGGGAAAAGTTTGGGTTTTAAGACTGCAAAAAAGCAGAATAAGTAGGATATACACTACAACCACAATGACACGAGGACATCACACAGGAATCGGAGGGCCTACCAACAGTCACACAACTCCCCTTCCAGTTTAAATGTCTCTGTCCATTACCCCCAAATGGAGAAAGCTGCATTAAGACGTTGTTTGCGAAAAGGCAACACCTGGTTAGGGATGACAATGGAAACTGGCTAAGACATCACACTCAGTGCCTCAAGATTTGGTCAGAGTAAGAGAAGATACACATGAGAGAAAGGGTGGCCCCTTGCACTCAAGCCAGTCCAAGCCTCCACATTCTGCAACCAAAGCTGTTAACTCACATGAACAGGTAAAACAGAGGGTGATCCAGAAAAATTAAAATACTGAACACTGCTGAAACAATTTTTAATGGAAAACAAAAAACAAAAAAACACTGTAGACTTTCCCAGTATGAGCTCAGAAGCTTTCAAGCTAATTATCTCAGGTTTTTCACATTTTGACTACATAAAGGTACATAGTTCTAGGGTTCAACTTAGGCAACAAGGCAGCACTCAAAATTATGACACAAAAGTCATAAAGGCTTGACTAAATCATGGAAAAAATAACAAAGCAAAGAATTACACTCATCTGCTGCTCCCAAAGTATACAGCATATTCAGTGATGGAGACAAATAATGTACATTTTAGCATTAAATACTACCTCTCCATACTCCCTACTGAAAGGAAAACTTGCTTTGAAGTTTATCACTTAGAAAATAGTAACTTTTCATTGTAAACATGAGGCTTAGAGGTGTTAAGTTACAGAAATACTGGAAATACAGAGTATATGCTAAACACACACCTTATCAACAAATAAAAGCCTATTATGTGAGATAGCACCTTACCTCCCTAAACTTCATCTTTCAGACACATTATCTCAGAAACGTACATCAACTCTCAGATAAACAGCAGGTGTTACTTTCTCTTTATAAATGAAGAAAAAGACTCAGATAAGTGATCTACTTGCCTACTGAAATGGGAAGGTAAGGGTACAATTCTGTTCTTCTGATCTATCCTCTATTCTTTAAGCTGTGCTCTATAGAAAGAAAATATTAGGAAATGCTCCATTTAACCAGTTACCCACACTTTAACAGAGATCTGATCTTCTACTTTCTGGAAAACCAACAGCTTCATTTATTTAAAAGTATAATTAAGAATGATGACAGATGTGTTCTATTTATGGTTACTTTTCCCACAGGTTTAACACCAGTATCCACAGTACATGTATGAGTTGACCCCATTTCTACCTGTCATGTATGGAGATTAGCTCTGTGGTGATTTTAGTAATTGTACAGCAGTATGCAATGCTGGGCCAGCAACATGCTATTTTTGTCGATTCCCAGGCAGGAGATCTGGTCCAAACTCCAGAACACTTCATAATTAGTTAGACTACCTTAGGCAAGTAATGTCACCTCTCTGAAACTCAGCATCCTCATCTTCAAAACGAGTCTTTAAGTTCCCCAATAGCCACACGTTTACCTATGTAACAAACCTGCACGTCTTGCACATGCATCCTGGAACTTAAAATTAAAATTAATTTTTTTTAAAAAAAGTTCCCTAAGAGCTACTATTTTAAAAGTAAATGTTTACTAGGTACTAGAGTAAAAGTAAACATTTTTACAGCAGCTTACAAGGTCTGCTGTAGTCATGATCTGGCCCCCATCTCCTTCTAATCCCCCCTCACTCTGTGCTCTATCAGCGTCCTCTTTGCTGTTCGTCAAACACACCAGGCATGTTCCCACGTGGGAGCCTCTGTACTTGCTGTTCCTCTATTTGGAATGTTCTTCTTTGTATGCCAGCATAAATCTTACTTCCTCATCTCCATCACGCCTTTACTCAGATGTCACTCTCTCAGTGAAGCCTTACCTAGGAACCCTACCTAGAATTCCAACACCAAACACACACACACACATACCCTAGCCCATTCTTCTGCTTTATTTCCCTCCTTAGCACAGTCACTAACATGCCATATGGTATATTTATTTAACTCATTTTTATTATCTGCCTTTCCTACTAGAAAGTAAGCTCCATACAGTCAAAGGTTTTGTCTTCGTTCTGTGTTGTATACTCAGCACCTAGAACTGTGCCTGCTATGTAACAAGCATACACTACGTATTAAATCTTGCAAATGTGATTGCATTTTACAGATGGAAACACTGAAGCACAGAGGGATTTAAGTAACTCACCCAGGTCACACAGCTATTAAATGGCAAAACCAAGATTCAGTCCCTTCCTCGAGAGCATACAGGTAAAGAGTCTCCTGAATCTGGACCACACGGTGCCAAGTGTTTCACTGCCTCTAGTTCTGTCTTTCAGAACAACAGTTGGCCCACAATCCATCATCTCACCTCTGATTTATTTTCACGGTCAGTTTTGTTGCAGGTAGTGCTAAACGGTATGGCATGTAATACGTAGCACAGCTATATACTCTCAAATGACAGTGTGTGTTGTCCTCTCATTTCTTCAACTAACATTCTGCTACCGTCATTCTACCTCTGTTTCAATATTATTTTCATTCATTCAGTATTTACAGATCATCTACTATATGGTCTCTGTTCTAATGTAGAAATAATCTTTACTAAACAGCTAATACTACAGGCAGTACAAAATTCAAAGAGAGAGAAAGAAAGCTACGTGGAGAAGGACACAGCCAGCCCACAGGAAGGAAGCCAAAAAAATAAACACCACAACCTGGCTCCTTCCCTCTCATGTCCATCCACTACTCCCCACTGGACAAACCCAACTACCTACCAGATGGCAAGGGAAGCAGTTGATGCAATTTAGAGAAGTCAACCTCCTAAGGCACAAAAGCAGGATGGAGGAAGCTGAAAAGTGAATGCAGAGGGGCAAAAAAAAGACACCCAGCACAGGAGCCCTCCTCTCTGTACTATGCAGTCAGAGAGCTCTTGAGCAACCGAGCAACTATCTGAAGGAAGTGAGGACACAGCCCAACTAAGGTCTAGGAGAAGAATGTGCCAACCAGAGGCAACACATTTAAAGCCCCTGAGAAGGAAACAAGTTTGTCACATTTGCACAAGAGGAAGGTCACTGCAGAGGGAGCAAGAGGAAAGGGTTAATTCAAGGAGGCAAGCAGAAGCCAGATCATGCATGTCTTTATAGGCTGGAGGTTCCCAAACTTTGGTGTGGACAGAGGGTTGTTGTTAAACACAGATTGCTGGGCTCCACCCCAAGAATTCCTAAATCAATAGATCTGGGATGGAGACTGAAAATTCTGCATTTCTAACAAGCCCTCAGATGATGTTGATACTGCTGGTCTAGAAACCACGTCCTGAGAACCACTGTCTAAGGCGAGAGCGAGGACTGTGGATTTTAATCTAAAAGCCCACAGGAGGCAAATCGTTAAAGACAGAAAGTAGATCAGTGGCTGTCAGGCGCTGCGGAAAGGGGAAATGGGAAGTGACTGCTAATAGGTACAGGGCTACTTCTTGGGGTGATGGAAATATTCTGGAATTAGTGGTGATAGTTGCACAACATTGTGAATACATTAAATACCATTGAATTGTATATTTCAAAATGATTAGTTTTATAGTATGTGAATTATATCTCAATTTTTAAAAATAAGAGGTTACTGGAGGATTTTGAACAGGGTAGCTATTCATGCCATTAAAAAAACTCACTATGTGAACAAACTACAGGAGGACAGGCATGAAAGTCCAAATAAGAGGTACATGCCACACACAAAATGAGATATGGTAACACAGAATGCAAGTTAACAGCAAAGGTGGTGAAAATGGCTGGATTTGCGTTATTATTTGAAGGTAGAGCCAGTAAGACTCTCTTGGTGGACAGAATGTGGGATGTGAAAGTAGAGGGAAATTAAGAGTGACTCTGGATCTGCTACCTACGCACCAGGTACAAAGTGAGGAAGGAGGAACAGGTTGGGAAGGGCCCGCAGGATGAGGCCTCTATGTTAAATATGAGACACCCATGGAACATTCAAATGGAGGCATGAGAAGGCTGTTTAATACGCAAGTTTGACTGAGATGAGTAAGCAAGAGATGAGCATGTAGAGGCATTTAAAACCTAAGCCTGGATGAGAGCAGCTAGGGCCAGCTAGAGACAGGAAAGAACGCTGAGGACTGTGTCCTGAGCTAATCAAGCAACCTCCAGAGATCCCACGAAGGACAAGGATCCAGCAAAGAAGACTGAGAAAGAGCCACCAAAAAAAGACAGGAAGAAGTCCAGAAGAGTGCAGGACACCAGAAATCAAGCGAAGAAAGTGTGAGGGAGGAAGATGCAAAAGTGTACAATCAGACTTGGCAAGGTGGAAGCTGCCGACTGCCTTGACCAGCACTGAGTCATGGGTATAGGGACCTGGCAGGAACAGGCTAGAGAACCTGAGGGAAGGAAGCAGAGGCAGAGTATAGACAACTAGTTCTTCCAGTGTGTTCTGCCTAACCCAAGGGAGAGAAAATGGAGTCACCTAGGGAAGGAGACACAGTTTGGTAAAAGGAGTGTTTCCTTTTTATCTCAAGATGAGAGTTTTTACAGATCATTTTAATTGATGGGAATGGCCTAGTTGAGAGGGAAAATGGTATTGACAAGAAACTAATGACCGACATAAGTATATCCTCAAGTTATAAAGGTTATTTTTTTCCAATATGTATCAATTCCCTTTTCCTTCCTTTACTTGGAAGAGGAACAAAAAAATAAGAAAAATAATAGAAAGAGAGGCTGGTTTTACTAACCTATCATGTTAACATGAGAAAATGCAGGCACACATGTTCTTTTTATTGCTACCATCCTTTTATCTTTGTTTTACAAATTTACTGTATTACAAAATGATAAAAGAATTAGTCAAAAAGGAATTGAATTTTCTAATAAAAAAATGAATACACTTGTTTCATTTTAGTGAAGCAGTTTTTATCAGCATGTTGAAAATTTTACTTAGAAAACAAATGTTAGGCTACTCTATCAACTAAGTCCTTCAGAAAACAATTCTGGCCTAGAATCCACCATTTTTAAAGATAAAAAATAAAACTGTTAAATCTAAGAAGTTTCCTCCATCAGATATGAAAATATTTTTGAAGGCAATGAACAAAAAATGAAACATTTTTATTAAAAATATTTCAGTTACACATGTTTGTTTTGTTATAAAATAGTGCTTACTGTACCCTATTATGCATACACATCTACAGGCACAGAAAAAAGCCTGAAACTATATTCACCAAATTAACAGTAGTTATGCCCTGGTGGTGGGATGACTATGTGAATTTTTAGGAACTCATCTACGCTTAAGTTTTCTAGAATGTACCACGTACACAATAAAATTGATTCTTTAAGTAATCAATGATGAAAATACGATAACCATATACCATTTTTATTCATACACATTGTGCCTTCCCTGGATGCTTACTGTGAGATATGGAAGACAAATGTCTGTTGAGAGTGTTTTTCTTGTCTATCTTGCCTCAAATTTAGTCAGGACTGATTAAAAACAAGCAATTAAGAAGCACATCTTAAAAGTCCACTATATTAGAACGGAATATTCTTCAGCCATCAAAAGGAATGAGGTACTGATACACACTACCGCATGGATAAACCTTGGAAATATTACGTTAAGTGATAGAAGCCAGACATGAAAGACCACATAGCATATAATTCCATTTATATGAAATGTCTAGAACATGCAAATCCATACAGACAAAAAGTTGATGAATAATTGCCAGGGGCTGAGGAAGGGGGAATAGGGAGTGACTGAAAAAGGCATGGGGTTTCTTTCTCAGGTGATGAAAATGTTCTGTAATTAGTGGTAATAGCAGCGCAACCTTGCAAATATACTAAATACCACTGAATTGTACATTTTATATGGGTGAATTTTATGGTATATGAATATATCAATTAAAAAAAAAAGAGCCCACTGTATGCTTAGTATGTGAGAGATACAAAAATCTCAGGCCAGGCCATGGTGGCTCACACCTATAATCCCAGCACTTTGGCAGGCCGAGGCAGGGGGATCACTTGAGCCCAGGAATTTGAGAGCAGACCAGCAGGGGCAACATGGCAAAACCCTGTCTCTACAAAAAAAATACAAAAAGGTAGCCAAGAGTGGTAGCGTAAACCTACAGTCCAAGCTACCCAGGAAGCTGAAGTGGGAGGATCACTTGAGTCCAGGAGGTCACTGCACGCCAGCCTGGGCATCAGAGTGAGAGCCTGTCTCAAAAGCTCGCGCTCTCTCTCTCTCTCTCTCTCTATATATATATATAAAAGAACAATTTAGTACTCTATTACATGAATGAGAATGTGGGTAAAATGGAAATTCAGAAATGAAAAGGATGATTATGAACTGAGGTAGATGAGGTTTCAGCAAACAGGCATAAATTAATAGTAAGCATAAAGAAATAATGTTTTTAAACTATCTGTCATAACTTTACTTCCAAAATGCCTTTTCCTGACACTCTATGTTCTTTAAATACCCTATTCTCAAGAATGTAAGATGACTTCATTAGCTCCTTTCCCATAAGGAACCAAGCAAAATGGGGTTCCCTAGAGTTAAAGGCTCTGGGAAGCTGTTTTGAGAAATCTGACTATTCTCATTGAATCAAGTTATAAATGTGTTCCTGTCAACTTTTGAGGTAAATTGTTTTCATCATAAAGAGTGCAGCAATAATCAGGTCAAAAAAACAAAAAAAAAAACAGCTGTTACAGATCTACCCATACTACAAGGACAGCAAATTGCTGCGACATCTGAAAGGGCTCGTGACAGCTTGCTTACTTGTTAACAGAGTAGTTTTTCTTCCCCAGGTAGAAAATGTGCATATTAGATCAGCCCTTCTTGGTGACCACATACACATTAAAATGTTAACTTCCTTTGAACTTAGAAATCAGGAACATCGTTTTTTTATAGTAGAAACCACAAAGAGAAGACATTAATCAATAAACAATAAACTCTAAAGCATATTTAAGAGCAGAAGATATAAATGACAGATCCCACAAGACAATACAAATATGAAGACATGCAGGGAAATCAATATTAATTAAAACAATGAGGTAGCACTTAACAGCTACAGGTTGAGTATCCCCTATCTGAAACGGCTGGGACCAGAAGTGTCTCGTATTTCAGAATTTTTTCTGATTTTAGAACATATGGATAACCAGTTGAGTATCCCTAATCCAAATATCCAAAATCCAAAATGCACCCATGTGCACTTCCTTAGAGCATCATGTAGGCACTCAGAAAAGTTTTCAATTTTGGAGTATTTCAGATTTCAGATTTTTGGATTTAGGATGCTCAACCTGTATTAAGCTGTCTTCAATTAAAAGACAAGATCCAACATAGATGAGGTTGTATAAAAGTTATTTACCCAAATACACAATGGTAGTACTATAAATTATTTAAAATCCTATTTGCAAAGTAAAATAAACAATGTATCAAAAGTCACAGAATTATGTGTATCTCATGACCTTACTCCTGGGAATTTATCCTAAAAAAAAATTGAAATGAAGAAAAACTCTAAATGCCTGAAGATTTTCACTACAGTGTGAGGTCTACACACACAGTAAGATGGAAAAGTAAATATTCAAAAACATGAAAAAGTCTTTAAACAGGGAAAAAGTTAAGTAAATTAAAATCATTTGCCAGAAGGACTATGACCCAGCCACCAACTCCTGTAAGTATAAATATAGTGTTAGGAAAACGTTAAGAAAAAGTTACAAAACAGAACAATACTAAGTTTTTTTAACTTTAAAAATATATGTACCATCGGCCGAGTGCAGTGGCTCACGCCTGTAATCCCAGCACTTTGGGAGGCTGAGGCAGGCAGATCACAAGGTCAGGAGATAGAGACCATCCTGGCTAACATGGTGAAACTGTCTCCACTAAAACTACAAAAAATTAGCCAGGCATGGTGGCAGGTGCCTGTAGTCCCAGCTACTCGGAAGGCTGGGGCAGAAGAATGGCATGAACCCAGGAGGCGGAGCTTGCAGTGAGCTGAGATCACGACACTGCACTCCAGCCTGAGGGAGAGAGCGAGACTCAGTCTCAAAAAAAAAAAAAAAAATATATATATATATATATATATACACACACACACACACACATACATACACACACATACATACACACACATACATACATAGATACACACACACGCACACCATCTTGGCCAGACAGGGTGGCTCCTGCTCCTGCCTGTAATCTCAGTACTTTGAGAGGCTGAGGCGGGAGGATCACGTCAGGCCAGGAGCTAGAGGCCAGTCTGGGCAACACAGTAAGACCCCATTTCCCCATTTATATTAAAAAAAAAAAAAAATTAGCTGGGTGTGGTAGCATGTACCTGTAGTCCGTCCTAGCTACTCAAGAGACTGAGGTGGGAGGACCGCTTGATCCCAGGAATTCAAGGTTATAGCGAACTATGATCGTGCCACTGCACTCCAGCTTGGGCGACAGAGCAAGATGCTGTCTCCCAAAAAAAAAAAAAAGTAAAAATATGTATTTGGGTACATGCACACACACATATCTACCATCTAAAATATATATATATACTGACCTGTATGAAACACACAGAAAATCAGCGACACCAGGGGCAAGTATAGACATCACTTTTAAATTTTTTAAATATAATTTACAATTTAAAAGTATACTTAATACAAACTGGGATAAAAGAACATGAAAATATTTCATCAAAAATGGTAAATGTGATTACAATTTGTTTCTACCTCCTATAGTCATCTATCTCAACAGAAGGAAAGTTCAGGGAAAGGTAAAAAAAAAAAAACACTGTGTTAAGTTGTGCCAGGCCACCTACAGACTCGCTGCACAGTAATTCATATCAGTCATATACAAATGAAGATTTGCCCTTCCAAAAATTCAAAGTCACAGATTATTTTCATTTAAAAACAATGGGTCACAGATTTAAGAGTTCTGTGTTTATAGAGCATGTATGTACTGTAACTACCATGTTATGCTATCAACACAAGAATAACTCATTTTAAAGAGGAATTATTTCAGATTAAAATCTGAAAGACTTTTCTAAGAGGAAATACAAAAATAAATGATTAGGGCATTTACAAGATGAGTCAAAGGCTAACGTTTATTCATTTGATTAAGAAAATCATGTGAAGTTCTACAGAAAGAAGAAAGGAACCAAGAGATAAGATGTTCCCTGTCACCAAAGGGAAATTAAGCTCTACAACAACACCTTCAGAGTTTTCATTTATAAAAACTCAAATCCTTCAAGTTTACCTAAGAGGAAAAAAGAGAAAATTATGAAATGAACAATCTGTAAAAAGAGTGACACAAATCCTCCCCAAATTTTGCAACTCACAGGAAATACCACAGGAACAGCCAGGCAATTACGTTTGTAGAGAGATTAGGGGAAAATCCTAATGGTTTCTGTGTTTCTCAATTCCTCTGTAGGAAGATAAATGTAAAACTATTACTTCAGTTTCTAGATTTTGTTGTACCTCTTACGAAGGATGGCCTGAAAATATTTTTTGTAAGAGGAGGATGCCACTAGGCTTCCTATAATCCAGTCAAGCAAAAACACCTCTCCCAACACTACAATACAGAGCAGGGATTAAATTAAGATATAACCAAAGTTTCTTTCAAACTCATATACAGCCATTTAGCCCAACCATGGCTTCTAACACTGGGCGGGGTTTAGGAAGGAGATGCAGACCATTCCAGTCCTCGAGGATACTCTGCCTGTCTCTGCACAGACCTAGAACTCTGCTCCAGTGCTCACTCTGCCAGCTGGGACTGCACACCAAGAGCACTGGTGAGCTTGGCTCCCTAATTCAGACATGCTGCACCCTAGCTGTGGGCTAGGCTGCCAGCATTCTGCAAGAAGTGTGCTGCTCAACTACCCCAGCCTGGGCTGTCCTTCCTCGTCTCTCCAATATCTGTGTAGGCAACCCACAGGGGTCTCTGGAACCTTCCTCGGGAGTCACAGGGACACTACATATTTGAGTCCTTTCCCTCAAAGAGACACTCTCTACCTCCCTGACAATGGGTCCCAACCTTATTAAAGCTATCAGAGAATCACTGTTTACAAAGGCCTATCATGATTTCTTAGCTGTTTCTCTAGAGTTCACTCCTGGAGCCATTAAACTGCTTTTAAAAATCTTCATCAATTACCATGAGTTATGTATACCAATGTTCTATTAAGGCTCAATGATATTAAACCTACTTCTACACTAAGTGTACCACTTTTTATGATGGCATATTTTTAACATCAACCCATCAGTTCCTATCACTTACATCTGAGTTTATTTAAAGCAAAATCATAAAATCATATTCAAAGGATTTTTTTACATCATAAACTATTTCTTTGCTCACTGACAGCAAGTTAATAGAATTCAGAAATCAATAACATGTGAAGTCTCAATATCAATTTGAACAATATTCTGTTAAAACGTTAATCATGCATGGACTATCCTGACCATCCATTCAATACCATCTGGAGCACACAATCATATTCTGAAATAATCAACATTCTGGAAGAAAATGATAGAGCAAATATAAGTGGTTACTTTAATTAAGGAAAAATTCATAAAGTAGCACTGCTGGTCACAGATGTCTGGTAAGAGAACCACTTCATATACATAAACAGGTAACAGGGACCTCTACATAGAAACTTATAGGAGTCATATCCTATCAAAGCCAGCCATGCCAAAGAAGCTTCTGGTTCTATGCCTTCCCCTCAATCCTAACTTCTTGCTGACTTCAATAAGAAGTTTCAGGCCGGGCGCGGTGGCTCAAGCCTGTAATCCCAGCACTTTGGGAGGCTGAGACGGGCGGATCACGAGGTCAGGAGATCGAGACCATCCTGGCTAACACGGTGAAACCCCGTCTCTACTAAAAAAATACAAAAAAAAAAAAAAACTAGCCGGGCGAGGTGGCGGGCACCTGTAGCCCCAGCTACTCGGGAGGCTGAGGCAGGAGAATGGTGTAAACCCGGGAGGCGGAGCTTGCAGTGAGCTGAGATCAGGCCACTGCACTCCAGCCTGGGCCACAGAGCGAGACTCCGTCTCAAAAAAAAAAAAAAAGAAGTTTCATTCATTCACCCATTAGTACTTACTAAACACCTACTAAGAAAGCACAGTTAAAGCAAAAGGAACACAGTGATGAAAAAGCTTGCCTTCTTTAGGGCAGAGAAGAGAGGCTGGTAGTACACAAATGAGCATAGTATATAAAGTGATATGATAAAGAATTATGGAAGTGATGAGGAGAGGATGGCTGATCGTGATTAGGAAAGACACCTCAGGGTGCAGGGGACTTTGGAGCTGAGACTGAAGAAGCCAGAGTCACTTGAAACATCTGAAGGAAGACATTTCATCAAAGGCCCGGAAGTGGTAATTCCACCACCAGAAAAAACGCCACATCAGGAATACAGACTTGTGCCAATGAGGGCAGAGGTAGAACAGGGGCTAGCTCGAGCAGGGCCTTGTAGGTCAAGAATAAGGAGTATGGACTTTATTGCAAGGGAAAAGTCACTAGAGTAGTGATTTGCAACGTGCAATTCTCAAACGGCACCAGCATCACCTGGCAACTTGTCAAATATGAAGTCCCAGGCCCTGCTCCACACCTCCTGATTCAGAAACCCCAGAGGTGAGGCCCAGTACTCACACTTAAGTTTAAGAACCACTGCATTAGAGGGTTTTGAGCAGGGAAGTAACATGAAGCTAGGTTTCTGAGTAATTTGCTGTAAATAATGTAGAGTATTAGTTTCGCTAGCAAATAACAGAAGTGTATATTAATCTATGTATATATTAATTACAATACCAGTAGTTAACCCAACAACAATACCAATACATTATGATCATATACACGGGTATTTATATTTGCATACTTTGATTTTCAAGGAATTCCATTTCAATTACAAGAAATATTAAGACCTAAAACGTATTTTAAATTATCTACTCCACAGTTATAGCCTCAAGTCACCAAAGGAGAAATCTAAAAATAGCCACACTTTTCCTCACTTCTCCCCCCAGAGTAGCTCACCTGATTCCTACACTGTCCTGTAGTGTCAATGTCATCCCCATCCTTCCAGAATAATTCAAAGACCATAAAACTTCCTCCAATCCATCCGTCCCTACCCACACACCTACCTCCAGCCAGAAGTAAATATTCTCTTTGCTTCTCTGACAACCATTCACACTGTAGTTGTTTGTATCCCTGTCTTATCTGTCCTACTGGTCCATACATTCTTTAGGACACAGGTTTTGGTTCTTAAATGGTTCTTCCCTGGTTTTTCTCCTCCTACATTATACCTCACTCCCCGAAAAACTCTATTGGATCTCACACAAAGCAAATATGCAATACAAGTTTGTTGGACTGAACTGAAACTGTGACGCAGGGAATCAAAGTTCCACGAAAAGGAGAAAGTTAACAGGCGACAAGAACATGACAGAGGATGTTCACATCCTGAAGCATCAAGAAATGTTTATCTATAAATGATATTACTTCACAGTGAACGTTTTCAAAGTCAGACAATGTCTCAAAGAATTCTGCTTAAGTAAAACTAAGAAATCTTTTCTCTTCTTTCAACTATGCCTGAAGCTGAATTTAGATAGGTTTCAAATTCTGAACGTATCCTCTAAAGCAACTCATCTTAGGCTACTCTGTTTCAATATCTGTCATAAACAATCAATGTATAAAGCAAAAGAACAAATACATTTAGTTAATTCCTCCCCGACTCCAACTATTGATAAGTTCAGTGTTGGTGTGCTTCCTTCTAAACTGAGCCTTGTTGTGTGCCAGGCATTTGTGTTATTTTACATAAAGGTACTGTTACAGATTTCATTCTATTTTTTATTTTTACTCACTAAACACTACATTTTTTAAGATCTATCCGTGATGATCGAACTACAACCAATCCATTGCTTCTAGTTATTTCCTTCCTACCTCCCACTTTGCTATAGAAGTAGAGGCAAGAACTACACTCACCAAAGAAAATCCAAAATAAGAATATTCATTCATCCATTAACTCAAACAATATTAAATCCTTACAGTATGCCAAACACTGTGTAAGTGCTAGAAACACAAAGATGAAAAGGCATGGTCCACATCCTCTTAGAGCTTATGGAACAACGAAGAAGCACTGCAAACAATGAAAAGGGTGCAATGTTGAGAAATGAGAACTTCCTGGTGAAGTACATTTAAAGCATCTGAAGTCCAGCAAGAACAGAAAAAAAAATCCCCTCCAAGCAGTAGAAGAAGGCTTAACATTAAGTACTATTAAGCTGAAACTGTAGGGTGAGTAACACAAGCAGGAAGAGAACCATCTAGGCAGAGAAACATTGTGTATAAAGACACAGGAAACTGTGGCATGCCCTCACAACTATAGTCCTGGAACTGTTGAAGCACAGAGGTGGGAGACAAGGCAGGACAAATAAGAAGAGATGGGTCAATTCTCAACCCACAAGCCTCGAATGTGCTGCAAAAACTTTCAATGCACAAAATTTGTTTCATACACACACTGTTAAGGCAAAGTCCGATGGAGTGGAGCAAGTCATGGAGGGCAATAGGCAAGAGTGGAGAGCAATATGCAACAGAGTACAACTTGCTGTGAGCAAGACAAAACACAATTCCAAAGGCAGGGCGAATGAACTGCGAGGTGACCGGGTGCTCTTCTGCACAGCACAAAGCATTCCCACTACTGTGCCACAGCTGGTGCTGTGTTTAATAGATGTTTTGAGTTTTTCAATCATTTCCATTACGCAGCTAAAAATTCTGAAATGGAAATGTATCAATGACACAAAAAGGCTGAAATCCACTGGGCTACACAATAAAGAAACTTTCTATCTCACTAAAGAGTTTATATATTTTATGCTGTAAGGAACAGAGGTCAGACTTGAAGAATTCTGGAGAGGGAAGAGACACGCTGCTGTTTCTAAAAGACCACCAGGGAAGCAGTGCCTTAAATGGCCTGACAGGGCAGAGAACAGAAAAGGTAAGAACATAGATAAGAAGAGCATTACAACAGTACAGGTAGGAGAGGGGTGAGGCCAAACAGGCGCCCCAGGGAATGGAGAACAGGGATCTGTGTGCCCTGGTGACTCAACAGCTCCAGGAGAAAACAGAAGAGAGGAAAGGAAGCAGAATGCAAGTCCAGGTCCCTGGCTACTAAAAGCAACAAGCAAAACCTACCAGAGAAAGATCAAATCAACCTTTAAAATAAAAGCATTATCCAAAATAGATGCCCCCCAACCTTTTCAGGAAATTAACAAAATTTTTGAAAATTACCTACATAACACAAACTAAGCAGTTATTATCTAGATCTTGTTGTGATACAGAAAACACTGGCACGAAGAGACGGTTTCTAGAATTAAAGTTAACTCTGACTTGATTTTCCTAGGTCACTCGCTACTTTATGCCGGAAAAATGAAGATACTATTGTTTTAAAATTTGAAAAAAAAAAAAAGGTGGAGGAGTCAAGGAACTTTTAAGTTGAAGCATCAGAAGCTTCCAGTGCACTCTGATCATGTGATCAAAAGTAAAACTGTCCTAAAGCATTTCAGGACAGACTATGGCTTCCTTGAGAAACCTGATACACACTACTGGGTTTTAAAGAAACATGGTGACAGAAGGCTTTCTCTCAAGCCTAAATTTAAACTGCTCTGTGTAGCTGTCAGAGCTCTCCAGAGCTCTCTGGTAATATAAAAAGTATGGTTTCTCTTTAGTCCCACAGGAAGGAGCTTGTGGATACAGGAGTGATCTTCCACGATTCCTGTCTTGTCTTACTTCCAACCCTGGGTAAGTGCTACTGTTTCTCCTCTCACCCCTGGGGCATCTGAGGGTCAATAAAACAATTTATCAGAGGAAGTGACAAACTCTTGAGTGTCTTCACAACCAATTCTTACTGTCAGCTGGGCCTTAGATGTAGTAAAAAATAAAAAATAAAATTAAAACCCTTTAATTTATTTTTGGCAGCTTTCTGTAGACTTTCCTACTCTTCCCACCTTGCCCAAGCCTTACACTCTGGCACCTGTAAGATCCACTGTCCACACAGCAAGAGTGAGCTTTCCTAATCAATCAGGTTGTCGCTTTTGCTAACTAAACCTCTTCTGTGGCTCCCACGTCCCTTCCCATGCCACCTCCACCCTTCCCTCTGGCCCACAAAAACCTATATGCTGACAGGTCTTTTCCTCAGCTCTAGTCACTCTGCCCTCTGCCCATGAAGACCTGCCCTGCCCCTGCCACCCCCTCTTCCCCCGTCCCTCACCCCAGCCCCTAGTGCTTCCTCGGGGCCTCTGCACCAGTGCCTGGGAATCATGCCCACTTGAAATGCTCCACCTGCAAATCTTCACAGGAGCAGCTCCTTCTTGTCATTCAGATCTCAGCTGAAAGGTCACTTCCTGACCATCCAATCTAAAGTAGCCACTGCAGTCACATTACCTTTCTTAAATCCCATTTAACTCTCATGTTTTTCTTTTTTGTTTATTTTCTCTCTCTCCCACCCAAATCCCCCATTAAGCACTATGAAAGAAAGGTAAAGCTCCCTGAAAACTTCCTTTCCTGTCTCCATAGCATTTACAACAGTGCCTGGAATACAGAACATAGTAACTAAATATCTTTTGAGCAGATGTTATCCCCAAAAGGCCATCCAAAAACAACCAAATGGTTAAAGAGGGAGAATGAAAAGCAAAGATTTAATGTGATTTCATTCAAAATCAGCTCCTAATCTATTTCCAACAAAGGTATCTGACTACACTGAATTACTGCTCCCTACCACATGGACAGTCCTGAAGCTGCAAGTGGAGACACTCACTCCACTCCCATCTGGACACGTCAAAGTCATTGCTGCACCATTCGAGTAACTGGAAACGGCTGAATGACACTGGTCATCTCACAGCAGACATTGTATGTGTCCCTGTCCTCCACTTCTCCCAACATGCCTATCCTACTCTGCTCCTTTCCTATTAGGATGGTACAAAAGTAACTGTGGTTTTGCCATTAAAGGTGATGGTAAGAACCGAAATTACTTTTGCACCAACCTAATATATTATCACCTTCAAACCACATTTACAGATATCATCTCAAGGAAGACTATTTAACACCCCTTATACAAAAGCTAATTACCACACCCCTTCTCCTTCCCTGCAGGTGTGGAAGATCTGAGATCTCTATGGTAGTATTATTAGATAGAGGTGGGAAGAAACAGCTATTGAGATGTTTCCTTTGCCCAGGGGAGGTAAGCACCTCCACATCATTTAACAAGTCCATAAGAGAACTATTGACCAATCTTCTCATCCAGTATGGATTTAAGTAAGGGAAGATGTCTCCATCTTTTTTTTCCATTTTTCCTTTTCTACTTTAAAACTACAGTAGGATTATGCTTTGAAAAGTAATTTGAAGTTACAATTAGCCAAAAGAACATCATTACCACTGTTTGTCCTGTCAAACATATAAAAATATTCTGACCCAAGCATTTGCCATTTTGAACAGAGCACGTGTTTGCGGGCAGGCAGTTCAAATCTCATTTCTACTAGTGACCAGAAACAAATTACTTAAACCCTTTGAGCTTCAAATTCCTCATCTGTTGAATGAGAGTGGGAAGATCAACTTCAGAGTGTAGTAAGGGGATTACACAGGATGACCAACCTAAATCACCAGGCACAGTGTGAGGCACAGAAAGGGGGCTCCTCTTCATCTCCAGGAGAGAAGTTAGAGTGAAGCTTCCACTCTCCCTGCTTTTACATATAAATTGTTCACTCCCTGTGGAAGAACAGTAAATTGCCTTAATCATTTTTTGTTACCACAAGTAGTTTACTGGTAATCTATAATAGTTTATTCATCATGGTTTTCTACTACTTTTCTATGCTTGTGCCTTAAGGGATTTTGGGTTGATATGTTTGAAATTTAAATAAAGTAGTATTAAGTTATAAACCTGTATCCAGAAAAACAACTGAAGTATGCACTTCAAAAGTCAAAGTTTGGCCAAGTGCAGTCACTCACGCCTATAATCCCAGCACTTTGGGAGGCAGATCACTTGAGGTCAGGAGTTCGAGACCAGTCTGGCCAACATGGTGAAACCTCGTCTCTACTAAAAATAGAAAAAAAAATGTAGCTGGGTGTGGTGGTGCACTCCTGTAATCCCAACTACTCGGGAGGCTGCTGCTAGAGAATCACTTGAGCCCAGGAGGCAGAGGTTGCAGTGAGCTGAGATGATGCCACGCCACTGCACTCCAGCCTGGGTGATAGAGCAAGACTCTGTCTAAACAAACAAACAAACAAAAAAAGCCGGGCGCGGTGGCTCAAGCCTGTAATCCCAGCACTTTGGGAGGCCGAGACAGGCGGATCACGAGGTCAGGAGATCGAGACCATCCTGGCTAACACGGTGAAACCCCGTCTCTACTAAAAATACAAAAAACTAGCCGGGTGAGGTGGCGGGCACCTGTAGTCCCAGCTACTCGGGAGGCTGAGGCAGGAGAATGGCGTGAACCCGGGAGGCGGAGCTTGCAGTGAGCTGAGATCCGGCCACTGCACTCCAGCCTGAGTGACAGAGCGAGACTCCGTCTCAAAAAAACAAACAAACAAAAAAGTGAAAGTTCAGTACTTACTGGCCAAATGAACATATTCATCAAAAAGCTGGTTCGATTATCCAAACAAATAATTTGGTTTTGAGTATATTTTATGTAGAAAAAAAGTTTCTAAATCTGTAAAACTACTTTTCCTGCCTATTATCTAATAATGTTTAAAAGTTGCATTTCTTTGATAAGACATTTATTTTGATAAGATGGTATGCAAAGTGTTTTAAGAAATCACTGACTACTTAAAACTTAATGCTCCTAAAAGATCCCCGAATGACCCAATAAGACATAGAACTGTAATGTCTCACCTACCACTTCAATATAACTATACATTTCATACATAGTCACATCATCTATGTTTTCTTTTTTCAGTTACATCTCATTAAAGAGAATGTTCTGTTCAGTAACTAGCACACCATCAAAAAACAAGTATTTAAATAATGTGTGGCTTAAGTGGCATGAGCTGAAAAGAACACTCTGGATTCCTAAACTCTTAATTGCTATTCTTCTTATTCTGTGAGATCCTTGTGGAGAAGCTGGTGAGAGCACATACTGGTATGCAGTTATCCTATTTAAGCTAAGGAGAGGCTAGATAACACGAGCTTCAAGAATAATCAGTGTTAACTTAGCTTTAGAAAGACTTTTTAAGAGTGCCACACACTATGGAAGATCACCAAAAGAGATAAAGGTCTACAGTATTCTTAAAAGCTCCAGAAAAGAAAGTTTTGTTTTCTTGTCTGCTGGGGCGGTGGGGATAAAGACAGAGGGAACACAGTTCTTCCTAGAAGCAGTGTATGTGAATGAATGACCCTCCATGTGTCTTCCAGATAAATACATTCTCCTTAATTGTTAAATATAAGCAGGTGTATGCTTGTGTAAATTTCTTTAAAAAAGTCTAAATCTGATTTCTCTGAAACAGGTAAAAATACAGAAATTTTCAAACATCTTTCAGCTTTTAAGAGCTGAAGTCACAAGGCAACAAAACTAATGCACATGAAATGTGAGACACTACCGGGCACGGTGGCTCATGCCTGTAATCCCAGCACTTTGGGAGGCCGAGGCTAGTGGATCACCAGGGTCAGGAGTTCAAGACCAGCCAGGACAATATGGTAAAACCCCATCTCTACTAAAAAATACAAAAATTAGCTGAGCGTAACCTGTAATCCCAGCTACTTGGGAGGGTGAGGCATAGAATTGCTTGAACCTGGGAGGCGGAGGCTGCAGTAAGCTGGGATCATGCTACTGCACTCCAGCCTGGGCTACAGAGTGGTAAGACTCTGTCTCAAAAAAAAAAAAAAAGAAATGTGAAATATTTTGCACATTTCTAAAAATAGATTATTTGTTTAACAGCCTTTGGTAACTGTAATTCTATAAAGATAGGAACCTCTCTTTAGGGACCTAATCTAAACTTTATTCTGGAATAAAGCCTGATCTAAGCTAATTTTCTACACTATTACTCAAGCAAAAAGAATTCTTTCAAAATATGATATAATCACACAAATAAAATGTTTTAAATACATAACTTGAAATCATACAAATATAATGTTCCAAATACATAACTTGAAAGATTTTCAGTTTCAAAACACAATTTCAGTTGTTTTGTGCAAATCTGGGCAAATAAAACCAGACCTTTGTAAATAATAATACAAGTATTTAAGCAAAAGTTAAGCTACTGGTCTGTGGAGCTGCACACTTTGCAGTTATGCTCAGAAATATACAAATTCTACTGATCAGCTGGTCAAACTGCTAAAGGAGATACTGTAACATCCCATTTTTTTCTAGACCCTCAAAATTAGAAGCTCAAATTTTATTTTGCAGCATCATGAAATAATTATGCCCGTGCAGCAATGAAAGATAAAATGCCATAAACTTAGAAATTAAACTATGATCACTTCAACTGAGCTTTTTAAAATAAGCTATTATTTTCTTTTTTTTTTTTTTTTTCTGAGACAGTCTCGCTCTGTCCCCCAGGCTGGAGTGTAATGGTGCCATCTCAGCTCACTGCAACCTCTGCCTCAAGGGTTCAAGCGATTTTCCTGCCTCAGTCTCCTGAGTAGCTGGGATTACAGGCGCACACTACCACACCTGCTAATTTTTGTATTTTTAGTAGAGACAGGGTTTCACTATGTTGAGGCTGGTCTTGAACTCCTGACCTCATGATCCACCCCCTCAGCCTCCCAAAGTTCTGGGATTACAGGCGTAGCCATCGCGCCCGGCCCAGCTATTATTTTCTTTAAAATATCTGTATAAAGGCTATATGATGATGTCGGTTTGACTGCATTGTCATATAGTAACCACCAGGCATGTGGCTATTTAAATATAATTAAAATTAACTCAAGTTCAGTTCTTCAGTTCCCTTGGCCACATTTGAAGTGCAGTAGCCACATGTGGCTGGTGACTGCCATGCTGGACAGCACAGATACAGAGCATTTCCATTACAGCTGGACACTCAGGCCAAATATATAGCATCTCCAACTACCAAGTGACAGGCAAATTCAAGCCTTCTGGTTTTCCAGGTGGCGCTACCAAATACTGTGTAGTTTTGTAAATAATTTGTTTTAATTTATCATTTCAACAGTAGGTACAAACAAAAATTTTTATGAAACTATTAGCTGAAAAGAGCAGAGTAGCTTTTAGAGTTAGCCAAGCTCTTTCTTAAGAACACATTTTTGTTCTGAGCATAACACTTCACGAAATCAAAGTAATGAATAAAAGATATCTCATGTAATTTTCAAATGACTAAGAATTTTTGCTTGAAATAACTGCCTCCCTTTATTTGATAATCAAGTACAACGAATGGATCACTAAAAAGCCAAACTCTCAAAGTGCAAATAATCTCTTCTTTCATCAGGAAAAAGAAGATGTCAAGTATGAAAGTATAACCAGTTTCTCCTCAGCAAGTTGTGGAAATATCACAGAACTAGAGATACCAACAATGGCAGGTATCTGAAAGTGAGAGTAATTATCACTCCCATTTCTGCAGTACCCTATCATTACCTCTACGGTGATTTGCCGAGCTTGCTCTTTATTCTTAGTTAGCCTTCTAAAATACATCTTCCACTTTTGGTTTTGGATCCAATTATCGCTTCATGTCCCACATAAAAGAAAACCACTTGATCCTGTACCATTTGGTGAGAAAACACATGAACACAATTTATTTGTACTTCTTTTTTTTTTGAGATGGAGTCTCTCTTAGTTACCATCTCGGCTCACTGCAACCCCACCTCCGGGGTTCAAGCAATTCTCCTGCCTCAGCCTCTCCAGTAGCTGGGGCTACAGGCGCATGCCACCACGCGCAGCTAATTTTTGTATTTTTAGTAGAGACGAGGTTTCACCATGCCGGCCAGGAGGATCTCAATCTCTTGACCTCGTGATCCACCCGCCTCGGCCATGAGCCACCGCACCTGGCCTATTTGCACATTTTTAATAAATGCAGTCTAAATAGTAAACCATTATCTTCAGAATGCCTTTAAAAGCAAATCAAGGAATGTACCTAATGCCACAGAACTGTACATTTAAATATAGTTAAAATGGTAAATTTTATTTCATGTATATTTTACCACAATAAAAGTACATCAAGGCCAACTGTCTACATTCTGAGACTACCCATTTTTTACATTAAATGTGCTTTTCCTGGTAAGTTGGTTAGAATTTTTCAAAGTAATGTAACAAAATTACATTCATGTTGGAATAAAAATCCAAGCATATTAAAAGCCAAAGATGAGAAATATACTTAAAAGTTTTATTTTCAAATATCCAAAATATTACAGTATAAAGACACATATAACATGAGTCTACTAAATGAAAAATTATTTCATATTTTTATATATCACAAATCTGAGAATCTCCAGTTTAACCAACATTGGAAATTCAAAGGCTTTTATCTACCACCTATTGGAAGCTAGATCCTCAAACCACCCTAAGAGCTGAGTACTATTATCCCCATTTTACAGATGATGAAACTGAGGGACAAATTTTTTTTAACTGGCTACAGTCACTAAAGGTAGTAGCTGAGCAATACTGAAGTGTTAGTCTACTTCAAAGCTGGTGTACGTGCCATCACACCACACTGAGTCCGTGTTAGGATTCTATTCTGACATCAGAAAGGCAATCAGAAGAACCATATTGCTAAATTGAATGTAGTCTCAAGAGCCACATAACGTTTTATGAATTCGGTTACACAACGGATACCTTGGTAGGGTATCTCCAAAGGATACCTTGACAAAAAACAAGGAAGAAACCATACAGCAACAACTGATACGTGTTTCTCTTGCTCCTATTATTAGGAAAAATTCACAGACAATCCGTACAAGTTATTTCAACACAAAGAGATGTAAATCCAGGAAATAAAAATCTTAACAGCAAAATCCATCACCCTTATCTATGGTCCACTATTTCAATATTGGGTATTCACACCACAAACCTGACTTCATAACCAGGCATTAAACTAAGATGCATAATGCTACTTTCAAATTCCTTTTATCCTGGCAGGACAAAATATCCCAAACCATCTAAACCCAATTACTAATCTAGTGAATTGTTAAGTCGGCCCAATGAGAGTTCAGGACGCCCTCCATGACCCAAGTAGGGGTCCAGGGAACAGCATATTATATACTCTGTATGCGTGACTGCAAACTTTGTCATCACTCCATTCCACAGACTTTATAAAAGTAAAAGCTTTTTGTTTCTTTGTCTAAACAAATGGAGCCACAAGCATAGGATGCCTGCAAGATGTCCCCACTTCAGTGGGAGAGGTGCAAGTACAACTTCCACGAAGAAACTCGCTACTGAAGTCTGCAGAAGCCACCGCAACCCACCGCAAACCTCCATTCCGCGATCGCTAAATAAGAGACATTTCAGAAACGTCTCAAACCTGCTGTTCACCTGTGGCCTGGTGGCCGTGTCAAAAGCCTGCAGAGCTCCTAAAGAACACACTAATCCTCTCCGGAGGTTTTGCTAAACAAGCTGTGGGAAATGAAGGGAGCCAGGCACGTACGCTTTCCTGCAATCTAAAACTTCCGAGACGGCATTTACCATAACCAGTTTCCACAAAGAGGTAAGGGTGACTTAGCTGCTACTGCGGATATCAAGATCGAAATTCGATTAAAAACAATGCAAAGGTACCCGTTCCAGTAACGTATGTTTCACTCCAGTAAAAAGTTAAAAGAAAAAAAAAAAAGACCCAGCAAAGAACAAGGTCCCCAGTTCCCGTATTCTTGACCTTCAAGAACTGCAAAAAAGTCAAGACCTAGTGAAAGACGAAAAGTTTGAGTGGCTGCTGGACTCGCGGGCGGCACGCTTGACTCGGAAGCAGCTGGGGGAACCCGCCTCGCGGTCAGGGTCTCGCCGCGCCCCCAGGCCGGCTGTGGGCGCAGAACCCTGAGGATGGAGCCTCCCCCTCCAGAAACCCGCTCGAAGCTCGGAAAGCCCCGGCCCCTCCGCGCGCGCCCCTGGC
>NW_012121932.1:11330842-11348918 GCF_000951035.1 Colobus angolensis palliatus
TGCCGGCAGCGTTTTCTTTCTTCGCCTCGGACTTAAGTGCGGTCGGGGCCGCGCGGCGGAGCGGCTGGAGCGCGCGCCTCCTAGCGGAGCCGGGGCAATTGGAAGGCGGCGCCTCAGGAAAACAGAATGGTAGTGAATGGCAGCGAGCCGCCCCAGAACTACCGCCGTCACCTCCTCGGCGGCTCCGAGTTGTGCAAGGCAGGGGACCCTTTGCCTTCAGAACTGGGCGCCCGAGGTTGGGCGAGTGGACAAAGTCCTCCCGCGGCCGCGCCGCTGGGCCAGGCGGAGAGAGGCGGGCGGACCCCCGGGGGAGGCCCGGGCCGCGCCGCGGAAACGACTCGACTCCCTGGAGGTGGCCAGGACCGACTCTGTCCGGACAAAATGGAGTTCCCCGTGTGGCTTCAGCCCGCGGCGCGTTCCCAGAGCTCCTCTGTGACCCGATTCTCGGATTGTTCGCCTTTCATTTCATTTGCCGTTGTCCAAATTCTAATTTAAAACGTGTTACTTGCTGTGAGGTTAACAAATGTACGCCGCAAACTGGATAAAGGGATAACTTTTATGTTGTGTATGTTTTACCACAATAAAAATAATTTTTTAAAAAAAGCGTAAAAATGTGGCAGGCAGCATTCTGAGGAGCTTCCCTGGGAGGTGCTGGGAACAGCCTGCAAGCAGCCTCCCATACGGGGAGTCGGTGGATACCATCCTTTTCCAGGGAGGGAGGCCAAGGCCTAGGGAAATGGCAGGGCTCTCTTCCGAAGAGTAGCAGAGCAGGTTCAGGCTCTTCTTCCACCTTCCAGGGAGACACATACACCGGGAACCCTAACTCCAGGAAGCCTCATTCTAGTAAGTTGCCAGTGCAAGTTCACTCAGAATCACTTTTCTCTGCCTTTATACGTGATGCTAGAACCTGAAGGGGAGTAAATCCCCTGGGTTTATCTAGTTTCAAGAACAGACAATTCTTTCTTAGCCCACCATGTCCCTAACCAGAATCTCCATCGAACTCCCCGTTGCACCATCTCAGCTACTGTATGTGGCAATACTAAATTACGGTTAATTCAATTAGAATTTAACGTTCTCGGCCGGGCGCAGTGGCTCACGCCTGTAACCCCAGCACCTTAGGAGGCCGAGGCGGGCGAATCACCTGAGGTCAGGAGTTCGAGAACAGCCTGGTCAACGTGGTGAAACCCCCGTCTCTACTGAAAATATAAAAATTAGCTGGGCGTGGTGGCACATGCCTGTAATCCCAGCTACTCGGGAGGCTGAGGCAGGACAATCGCTTGAACCCGGGAGGCGGAGGTTGTGGTGAGTGGAGATCGTCCCACTGCACTTCAGCCTGGGCAAGAAGAGCGAAACTCCACCTGAAAAAACAAAAAGCAAGAATTTAACGTTCTCAAAAAATCTGGTTTATAGTCTTGTTTTTCTTAAGAGGGTTATACTGAGTTAAGCAAAATAAATTCATCCCTCATTCAGTAAATATTTATTAAATACCTACCACATGATAGATACTCTTCTAAGTCCTAGGGATACATTAATGAACAAAAAGTTTAAAAGACAAGTGTAGTTATTGTGAACAAAATAGAATAAGGGAAGGGGATGAGGTGTACAGGAGCAACTTTAAATAGGGTGGTCAAGGTAAGCCTCACTGAAAAGGCAGTGTGTGAGCACAGTCTTGAAGGAAAGGAGGGTGTGAACTCCACGAATATGAAGGAAGATTTCCAGGCAGAGGGAACAGCCAGCGCTAAGGCCTAATGTGGGAGCCTGCCTGGCAAATTCTGGGACCATCAAGGAGGCTAAGATAGCTGGAGCAGACGATGAGGGGAGAATAGTAGGAGATGAGATGGAGTGATATGAAGGGCCAGACAAGAGGGGCCTTGTAGGCTATTCTAAGGACTTTACCTTTGCTCTGAGTGAAATGGGGAGTTATGGAAAGGTTTTGAACAGAAGAGTGCTGTGAGCTGACATATTTTAAGAGGATCACTCTAGCTGCTGTGGAAAACTGAAAGTCAGCAGAAAACCATAAGAAACTCTTGTAATAAGCCAAGCAAAAGGTGTAAGTGGCTTGCGCAAGGGCGGTAACACCAGCTATGGCAAATAGTGGTCAGGTTTTGGATATATTTTCAAGTCCAAACCCATAGAATTTCCTGACAGATGTGAAATATGAGAGAAAGAAGCCCTAAGTTTTTGTCCCAAAGGATGGAAGTTGCCACAAACCAAAATGGAGAAGACCATGAGTGGACCAAGTTACAGAAAAGAGATCATTTGGGAACATGTTAACTTCCAGAATCTTAATAATAAAAGATACCCTAATACTGAAATTTAGCACGTATGTGGGAAGCAATAATTTTTTTTTTTTAACTTTTAGGTTTGGGGGTACATGTGAAGGTTTGTTGCATAGGCAAACTCGTATCACAGGGATTTGTTGTACGGATTATTTCATCACCCAAATATTAAGCCCAGTACCCAATAGTTATCTTTTCTGCTCCACTCCTTCCTCTCACCCTCCACCCTCAAGTAGGCCCTAATGTCTGTTGTTCCCTTCTTTGCGTTCATGAGTTCTCATCATTTAGCTCCCTCTTCTAAGTCAGAACATGCAGTATTTGGTTTTCTGTTCCTACATTAGCTTGCTAAGGATAATAGCCTCCAGCTCCATTCATGTTCCTGCAGAAGACATGATCTTGATATTTTTTATGGCTGCATAGTATTCCATGGTGTATATGTAGCACATTTTCTTTATCCGATCTGTTATTGATGGACATTTGGGTTGACTCAACATCTTTGCTATTGTGAATAGTGCTGCAATGAACACATAAAGACACATGCATCTGTCTTTACGGTAGAATGATTTGTATTCCTCTGGGTATGCGCTCAATCATGGGATTCCTGGGTTGAATGGTAGTTCTGGGAAGCAACAATTCTTTTTGGTAACCTGCAGTTCATAAAGGGACTATTTTACACCAAAAAACCTACTTCATATTCCACTGTTGTTTTTTTAAATTTTTTTTGCAGACAAAGAAGCCCCCAAAACAGCCAAAGATATTATGATCCACAGTCATCTAGAAAAAGAATTCTGGATATTGGTCACTAACCTTCCAGTTCTCACCAAAAAACCGTGTCTCATTACCACCCTAAAACTGGTTGTACACAATAGTAAATTATATTTAGTATGAGCGTTGGCAGCCCTGGCTTATTAATAAAATAATTACAATAGAAATGGAAGCAAGGAGAGAAGAATTGGAATAAGACAGTCCAGTTCTATTTCTTTGCTGTCTGTTTACACAAATGCCCTGCCCAAGGGAAGGGAGGAGAAAAGGGACAGCAGTTGGCAATATGTCCTGAAACTCACTTCTAGCCAATTGAGAATTCCCAGCTGCCAAACAGCAGGTATATTGAGGACTTTCCTTTTTTTTTTTAATCACAGAAGCGTGAAACCAAAGAACCCTTGTCTGTGCTTCGGTTTCATTCTCTCAGATTCTGTACCACTCAAACATGGCTCTCAGATGGGTTGTTTTCTACCAAGTTTCACTTTCTCTCCACTCCCACCCTCACCTGCTTATTCTTTCAAGAGCTTCTGTTTGGTTTTCCCCACCCTATAATTCGCTATTCAACTCCAAGAAAGATAAGTCAAATTACCACATTCTGAGTGGGGAGGAGCTATCTTCTCTTTTGGTTCTCACCCCCCTCCCCTTGGCACAGTACAATTAATTATCTGTTTGGCTTGAGTTCAAATGTTTAAGTTCTCAACTTTCTCCCTGTGTTACTCTTTCTCATCTTCCACAGATGTTCAAAACTTTGAGTCCCAGTCTCCTCTCAGAAGATGAATTCCCATCTTACTCAGCCAACGAAACAGAGACTATTGAGCTTGCACTCCTGCAATACCAACTCATCTGGGTTCTTCTCTACCCTCTCCCCACTCCTTTTGTTGATCTATTTTACTAATACTCATGTGGCTGTATTTTGCCAGGCACTGTTCTAGACTCTAGAGGTAACAGAGAAGAGACTTGCATTCATGGAGCTTACATTCTAGCTGGGAGGAGCTAGACAACAAACACATGAATAAGGTAATAATAAATGCTACAGGAAAAAAAAAAAAAGCAACTAGGTAAACCTAAGAGAATAGCATCTATTTTAGATAGGCTGGCCAGAAAAGGCCCCTGCGGAATGAGGAAAGGGAGGGAATCGGACTCTAGGCAGGGGGAACAGCAAGGACAAAGAGCTTGAGGCAGCCTTGTGCTTGGCATCTCAAAGACCTGGCAAAAAGACCAGTGTGCCCAGGGCAGAGTGAACAAGGAGGGGAATGGTAAGAGAGGTGGAAGATGTAGCCAGTGCCCAGGTCATGTAGGATCATTTAATATTCCACCAATTATCCTCTCTCTTGAAACCAGAGATACTCCATTTTTACAGATTCCTTAACCTGTACAGATTTATTCAGTTACCTCCTACATTCCCCTCAAGTTAGCAGTAATCTGAAAGAAAGATGGGGCAGAAGCTTGTGTATCAAGCCTCTTTGCATCCATGTATACTTTTCCCTCTGCCTTAAAAACCTTTCCCCCCGTCCACCTTACCGTATATGGTAAACTTCTATTCATCTTTCAAGTTCCTACCTAAATGCCTAAATGTCTCTCTTTTTTTTTTAAGAAACAAGGTCTTATACTGTTACTGAAGTTGGAGTGCAGTGGCATGATTATAGCTCGCTGTAACCTCAAACTGCTGAGCTCAAGCCATCCTCCCACCTCAGCCTCCCAAGTAGCTGGAATTACAAGCATGCATCACCACGCCTGGCTAATTTTTAAATGTTTTGTAGAGACGGTGTCTCACTGTGTTGCCCAGGCTGGTCTAGAACTCCTGGCCTCAAGCAATCCTCCTGCCTCAGCCTCCTAAAGTGTTGGACTTACAGGCATGAGCCACTACACTGGCTAAATGTCACTCTTAAGGCCATGTTTGATGTTTCTCACACAGAATTAATCAATATTTCATGTATATTCCATAGTACCATGTTGTGGTATTTACAACATGACAGAAAAAAAACACATCTGTCTCCCTAACTAGCTGCAATTGCAAAAACTATTTCTTATTCATTTATTTGTATATCTTCAGCCCTAACATTGTGCCTAGGGCATAACAGATACTCAATGGTGTAGTACCTAATAAATGCTTACCATGCTGTCTTTTCTCTTTACTAGGTACAGGAATAGTGAGATTTTTGTCCTGATTCCTGCAATAGCCTTGGGCAAGTCTTCCTACAACTTCTCTTGCCTGCTGCAATTCATTCTATACCCTAGGGCTTAGCAAACTAGAGCCCAAATTTGGCCCTCCACCTGTTTTTGTATTGCCTGTGAGCAAAATTCATTTTTACATTTTTAAATTGTGAGGGGGAAAATCAAAACAAAATGAAGAATATTTTGTGATATGCAAAAACTATATGAAATTCAAATTTCAGTGTCCATAAATAAGGTTTTACTGGAACACAGTCACACTTATTTATTTACATATTATCTAGCGCAGCTTTCAAGCTACAACAAGAGTTCAGTAGTTACAACAGAGTCTGTACGGCCAGCAAAGCCTAAAATATTTACTATCTGGAAATATTCTGACTTTTGCTCTACCCAGCAGCAAGAATGGTCTTTTTAACACAAGTGTAATCATGTCACTCCCAAGGTTAAAACTTTTCGTGTAAGTAGATGGGGTATGGATGGGCCAGAACTAAAGGCTGAAAGGTGTTGGGGTCAGGTGATGAATAATACCCGGGAGTGATGAGTTACATTTTTCTCTCTTTTTCTGTATGCTCTACATTTTAGATAATAAAATGGCTTTTAAAAAAGAAAAGCCTTCAGTTGCTTTTTATTGTTGTTAGGATAAAGAGTACTTCAACATGGCCTCTAGGCCCTCACATGGTCTATTTCATACTCACCCTCCAAGGTAGTTGGAGTAGGAATAAAGCCCAGCAGACATATGTCTCCTCATATTCATGACAAAGGATTCAAAATTGGTAACATTGTAGGATAAATGCAGTGCTTTGAAGACATATATCTATGATATATCACTCTAGCTTGATTTGGCTAAAGTAATTCCCTGTTTTATTGGTAGCCCATGGAACAAGGAGCTCATGATTTCTTTCCTTCTATTGTCAGTATCTCTCCATTACCTCACCCCCTCCTCACTCATCTAGTCTACGTTTCAGCCTCATCCCTCCTCTGAAACAGCTCTTATCAAAGTCACCAATGGCCTCTGTTTCATTGATCCAATAAACATCTTTAGTCTCGTCTTCCTCAACCTTCTAGAACCACTTAGCTGTTGCTCATTCCTCCCTTTCAAAACATCCTTTTCTCTTGACTTATATGACAAAGCTCTTACCGTTCTTCTCCTACCTCCCTGATTACTTCTTGGTATCCTTTGAAGGCTCATTTTTCTTCACCAGCCTTCACAGGCTGAAGGTCCTGTAGTCTCAGTCCTAGCCATTTCCTCTTTTCACTGACTACCTTCCCTTCTTCCTTAGAAAGTTGTCTTCACAGTCTTAAACCTCATCTACACACATCTCTCTCTTTTTTTTTTTTTTTTTTCAGAGATGGAGTCTTGCTCTGTTCCTGGGCTGGAGTGCAGTGGTGCTGTCATAGTTCACTGCAGCCCCAAACTCCTGGAATCAAGCAAGACTCCTACCTCAGCCTCCTGAGTCTGGAACTACAGGTGCGCACCATCATGTACGGCTAATTTTTAACTTTTTAATTTTTTAATGTTTATGTATTTATTTATTTTTTTAGACAGAGTTTCACTCTTATTGTCCAGGCTGGAGTACAATGGCAAGATCTCAGCTCACTGCAACCTCCGCCTCCCGGGTTCAAGCCATTCTCTTGCCTCAGCCTCCCTAGTAGCAGGGATTACAAGCATGCGCCACTATGCCAGACTAATTTTGTATCTTTAGCAGAGACGAAGTTTCTCCATGCTGCTCAGGCTGGTCTCGAACTCCCGACCTCAGGTGATCTGCCCGCCTCAGCCTCCCAAAGTGCTGGGATTACAGGTGTGAGCCACTGTGCCCAGACTATCTTCATATTTTTTTATAGCTGCAGGATCTCACTGTGTTGTCCAAGCTGGTCTCAAACTCCTGGCCTCAAGCAATTCTCCTGGCTTGACCTCTCAAAGTGCTGAGATTATAGGTATAAGCCACCATGCCTGGCTAATTTTTTATATTTTCAACCTAGGCTGCTTCTCTAGGCTGTAGAACTGCACTGTCAAATGCAAAAATCACTAGCCACATATAGCTGTTGGGCACTTGAAATGTGGCTAGTGCCACTGAGAAACTAAATCTTTTTTTTTTTTTTTTTTTTTGAGACGGTGTCTTGCTCTGTCACCCAGGCTGGAGTGCAGTGGCCGGATCTCAGCTCACTATAAGCTCCGACTCCTGGGTTTACACCATTCTCCTGCCTCAGCCTCCTGAGTAGCTGGGACTACAGGCGCCCGCCACATCGCCCGGCTGGTTTTTTGTATTTTTTAGTAGAGACGGGGTTTCACCGTGTTAGCCAGGATGGTCTCGATCTCGGGACCTCGTGATCCGCCCGTCTCGGCCTCCCAAAGTGCTGGGATTACAGGCTTGAGCCACCGCGCCCGGCCAAAATCTTTTATTTTAGGTTAAATGTAAATAGCCACATGTGAGTAATGGCTAAAATACTCAGCAGTGTAGGTACAGAACAACTCCATCCTCACAGAAAGCTCTATTGAATAGTGCTGAATTTCCAAATCAACATGTCTGAACTCAGCATGTCTAAAACCAAGGGATAGTTTTTATTCCCAATCCTGGTTCTCATCTAGTACTTCCTATCTCAGTGTATGCCACGAGTGTTCTTCCATTTTCTCAAACCACAAACCTGAGAATCATGTTTGGCCTTATTTCTCCCTCATCTCTAAGATCTATTCAATCATCAAGCTCTATTCATTCCATCTCCTCAATATCTCATCAAACTCCCTTTCTTCCTTGACTACAGCCATGCTATTCAAGCTACCATCATTTCTCATAAATCTGATCACAAGAAAGCACTGCTTGATGTCCTTCCTTAACTCTGCCTCCGAGCCCTTGAATGCCTGTCTCTGCCCATCCTTCAGTGGTACCAGGTACCATGGTCCTCTCCTTCTGTGAGACTCAGCCACACCATCTTTTTCAGTTTCCCTTTTGCCCTTCATGCTTCCTCTAGCACATGCTGTAGCATAACTCCAAGGACCTCACCTTCACCATGTGTTACCACTGTATTCACTGTATTCATTACACTGGTTTGGGTTATTCAATTAATGTCAATCTCTCCCACAATAGTATAACCCACAGGTAGGGACTCTACTCATCCTTATTTAGCATGGATACTTCAGTACTTAAAGCAGTGCTCAGTCCATAATAGTAGAATGAATACATTAATTAATTAAAGAGTGACTAAATGAATGATTTATTCATTTGTCTGTAGCTTACATGATTCGAGTCAGTGTTTTGTACATTTCCCAGTTCTATGGCCATAGATTATATCTGTCACCCCAAATAGCCATCTCATAAATGCCTACACAAAGTTCTGATTGAATGAGAGTGAAAGGATCTATGGAATGTAAATCTCTTGCTGAAATACAGACCTAAAGTGCTTGCCCTTCTGATGATTGGCCAGTGGTGTTGTCTTTCGTAAAAAACTATATTTATGAGGTCAGGTGGTGGCTCGTACCTGTAATACGAGCACTCTGGGAGGCCGAGGCAGGTGGATCACTTGAGGTTAGGAGTTTGAGACCAGCCTGGCCAAGATGGTGAAACCCCATCTTTACTAAAAATACACTGGCCGGGTGCGGTAGATCACTCCTGTAATCCCAGCACTTTGGGAGACCAAGGCGGGTGGATCACCTGAGGTCAATAGTTCAAGACAAGCATGGCCAACATGGCAAAACCTTCTCTCTACTAAAAATACAAAAATTAGCTGGGCGTGGTGGTGGCTGCCTATAATCCTAGCTACTCAGGAGGCTGAGAAAGGAGAATTGCTTGAACCCGGGAGGCAGAGGTTGCAGTGAGTGGAGATTGTGCCATTGCACTCCAGTCTGGGCAACAGAGTGAGACTCTGTCTTAAAATAAATTAAAAAATACAAATACAAATACAAAAATTAGCTGGGCATGGTGGTGAGCACCTGTTAACTCAGCTACTTGGTGGCTGAGACAGGAGAACCACTTAAACCCAGAAGGTGGAAACTGCAGTGAGCCAAGATGGTGCCACTGTACTCCAGCCTGGGCAACAGAGTGAGACTGAGACTTTAGAAAGAAAAATTAAGGCTTCTCTATTGACAAGCAGGAGAATTTTAACCTGAAATAATGAAAATAGGCTTCCAAATGCCAAGAACTCACAAAGGCCCAGTGGCCACCAACAAAGTCTGTTGCAGCTTCCGTTCTCCCCGTTGCAAAGGGGCTTTATTCTACTATAAGGAATGTACGTGTATTTATTCTTGGTCTTCTCTTAAACACACAATGTCAGATGAGAATAATTTTTAAATCATTTTTAGACGTGGGATTTATTCAAGTAATTTTCAAGAATGCCTATGAAAAGCACACTGATTTTACAGATACATGGCCTAAGTTCCTTTGAGGAAAGGACCAGTTCTTAAAGTTCTTGGTATTCCCTTTAGCCTAGCACACAATGTTTGACTCTCAATTACTAAATGAATGTAATTGTGTTGCTGCCACAAAAGTTTTTCTCTGAATAGCTAAGGAAAAAGATTTTCCTTTTCTAATTATTTATTAGAAAGGTGGCTCATGCCTGTAATCCCAGCACTTTGGGAGGCTGAGGTGGGCAGACTGCCTGAGGTCAGGAGTTCAAGACCAGTCTGGCCAACGTGGTGAAACCCTGTCTCTACTAAAAATACAAAAAAAAAAAAAAAATAGCTGGGCGTGGTGGTGTGCACCTGTAATCCCAGCTATTTGGAAGGCTGAGACCGGGTAATTGCTTGAATCAGGGAAGTGGAGGTTGCAGTGAGCCAAAATGGCGCCACTGTATCCATCCTGGGTGACAGAGTGAGACTCATCTCAAAGAAAAAGAAAGAAAGAAAAACTAACTAGATGATTTTATATCATCATTTAAACTCCACTTTTGAGGAATCCATAACTCACGTCTAATAACTGTTACATGTGACATTTAAGTTTGTTATTAATTGACAGTTGAGAATATTTCACTCCACCCCCTATTGTTGCCCAATGTAGATTAATTGAGGAAGAGTAACATTTTTTTGTATTTTATTAGGCAGGTTCAGAGAGCCGCCCAAGAGTAACATTTCTAAAAGTCTTGGCCAAACTCGTTTTTTATTGCTCTAGTTAAAGCCCAGAGGGAGCTTTTAAAAGGTCAGCAGAGAAAGTAAATTTAGGAGACTACAAAACTGAAAAAGGAGAGTAGTATCTACTTAGAGAGAATTTTCACTTCAAACTGATGAGTCCTCGAACTGTAACCACTGAAGATTTTTTTTCTTAAAGTAGTTGTTTTCTAAAATCTATTTTCTTTCTTTCTTTCTTTTTTTTTTTTTTTTAGATCTGAAGTGATTTTACCTTTATTTCCTTCACTTTTAGCCAATCATGAAATTTCACAGTGATTTCTGGGGTGGGGCAGAAGGGAGGCGGTGTTAAGAATCATTGGGGCTGTGGCCGGTCAACCTGCAGAGGTGGAGGCAGTGTGGGCCCTCACTGGGGCAGCTGGAGGAGCACGGACTGCCCCGCCGGCAGATAGGTGATGTTCCAAGAGTGTGAGAGCTGGCACGCGATGTCCTCGGCAGCTTCCTGCTCGATCAGACCATTCCCTGCGATGGCCAGTGAGTTGGCAATCAGCTCAGCTGCCTTGGAGTCACCCTCAGCAGAGATGATGGCCACCTTTTTCTGCTGCTCAGCCTTTTCCACCGCAAATCTGGCCCTCTCTACTTCCTCCTGAGCCACCTGTTTGGCTTCCACCACTTCTGTGAACTCTTTCCAGAAGGTCAGATGTGTCAAGGACACGTCGTCCAGGATGAGCCCAAAGGTGGCTGCTCATTCCGTAAGGTCATCGCTCACCTACCTGGAGACCAGCTCTCTCTGGGTGATTAGTTCTCCAGCATCAAAGCAAGCCACCGCTGACTTGAGGATGTTGGTTGTGATGGACAGAAGCACACGCTCATCATAGTCCTCTCCTATGCTGGTGAAGATGCGAGGAAGCTGGCTAACAATGGGCCAGAAGAGGATGCGCAGTGTGATGTTGACATTCTGTAAATCTTTGCTACCAGTGATGACTGACACATTACGTGGTCGAGAATGGCAGTCAAAGATAATTGGTTTTCGTACCCATGGGAGGAGAAAGTGAGTCCCTTCCCCTTCCACAATGTCCTGTACTCCATGGAATCCATCAAAGATGACAGCTCTGTGCCCAGCATCCACATTATATAAAGCAGAGTTCACCACGCCTCCTGCAACAGCTAAGGCCAGGCCAAACTTGCCGATGGACTCAAACACTTTGGCAGCCATGTTTTCTTCTGCTGGACCCTCTCACACCTGCTTCCACTCTGACCTCCACATGAATTCCCCAACCACACATAACCCGAAATCTATTGCAAATATACATCACATTTACCACATCTAATAGAATAAATGTGATATTGAAAAAAGTAAAGTATGCTTATACAAAAGAACTGACTATAGTTCTCCCTGTCCATTTAAATATGCATTTAGCCCAGCATGGTGGCATGCGCTTATAGTCCCAGCTACAAAAATAAATAAATAAACATGCTTTTCTTTACCCCGATTATCAATTTACATTAAAGTTTTCAATTTAATTCAATAAACACGACTGAATATCTATTATGATCCAGTCACTGTCTGGGGCATATCTATGTGAAATGAAGTATACATAAAATTGAAGGCATTTGGCCAGGTGTGGAGGCTCACACCCGTAATTCCAGTACTTTGTGAGGCCGCAGCGGGTGGATAACCTGAGGTCAGAAGTTCAAGACCAGCCTGGCCAACATGGTGAAACCCCATCTCTACTAAAAATACAAAAATTAGCCAGGTGTGGTGGCACAAACCTGTAGAACCAGCTACTCGGGAGGCTGAGGCAGGAGAATTGCTTGAACCTGGGAGGTGGAGGTTGCAGTGAGCCAAGATCGCCTGGGCAACAGGGCAAGACTCTCTCTCAAAAAAAGTAAAATAAAATAAAATAAAACAAAATAAAGAAAGCATTATTTTAAGAACCTATAGGAAGAAAATATTTTCATTGCCGTATTCGTGAAATTGGTACTTTTGTTCCTCATTTTATGAATGAGGAACTTGAGGCCCACAGAGAAGTCAAGTAACTTGTCTGAAGCCTCCCAGTTGGTAAGTGGCAGAAGCTAGGAGTTGAACCCAGATGCATTGAGTCCAGAGTCTACATTCTTAATCCCTGTGCTATTGCCCCTTTACCACTGTTCTATTCTTCAATACTTCTATACTGAGTATGAGAGAAGGCAAGGGGCCAGCTGGTGAAAGGTAAGTAATTCAAAGCACATGCAGTCTAGCAGAGGAAAACGTACCTATGAGCACATGACTGAAATCAAATGCACTGGTGCTCTGGCTGAAGTCCACACAAGGGATAGTCACCTTATCCCCTGACCCTCCCAGCATGAGACAGTCAGGAAAGCCCTCACTGGGAGGAGGGCTGATTAACTGAGTCCAAAAGATGAGCTCACCATCTTTGGTTGGTTCAGTTGGTGTATTTTCTATTTCGCCTATTTGAAGCCTTGATTTACTAGGAAAAATTTTTATTTCATTGAAACTAAGTTTTATTGTTTACTATATCCATAGCAATATGAAGTATACAAATAAGACATTGTCTGTGTTCTAGAGGAGCTTATGTACTCAGGAGAGGGGAAATGCAGGCCGAAATAATAATATGTCCACTATTTATAGCACAATTACTATATGTCAGGCATCATGCTAAGCCCTTTACAAACATTTCCTCATATTATCTTCATTAACCCTACAGGAAAGTACTATTATCTCTATTTTATAGATAAACTAAAGCTTGGAGATGCTAACTTACTGATTGATTCAATAGATAACTTTCTAAAAACCTGCTATGTATGTGCTGGGTACAATTCTAAACTTTAGGGATACTGTGGTGAAAAAGATAAGTTCCTCCTGACCTGCCCTGCTCTCTAGATGTTTTTATTCTTTTTTTTTTTTTGTAGATGGGGTCTCACTCCGTCATCCAGGCTGGAGTGCAGTGGCACGATCACAGTTCACTGCAGCCTCAACCTCCCCTGGTTTAGGTGATCCTCTCACCTCAACCTCTGGAGTAGCTGGGACTACAAGTGCATGCCACCATGCTCAGCTAATATTTTGGTATTTTTTTGTAGAGATAAGATTTGGCCATGTTGCCCAGGCTGGTCTCAAACTCTGGGGCTCAAGCTGTCTGCCTATCTCGGCTTCCCAAAGTGCTAGGATTATAGGTGTGAGCCACCATGCCCAGATTAGAAGTTTTTATTCCAATTGGGGAAGACAGATGATAAACAAGTAAATAAGATAAATGCTACAAAGACACTAAAATAAGATGGTGCAGTAATGACTGAGGTGGGGCATTTTAGAAATAATGGTGAGGAAAGTTCTATCCAAAGAGATGACATTTGAACTGAGATCTGAGTGACAAGAAGAAACTATCCTCAGAAGACCTGAATGAAAAGGGTCTCAGGCAGAAAGACGAGCAAATGCAAAAACCCTGGAAAAGTGAGCTTGGCATGCTGGAGAGGCAGAAGAAAGGCCAGAATGGCTAGAGCAGAGGGCTTCACCCCAAACCACACAACTCATAAATAGCAGAGATGATTCAGACCTGTGCCTGCCTGAGGTGAAAACCACTATGTAGTATTGCCTAAAGAAACAAATAGAATGTTCTATGTGTTGTCATCACTGGGTGTGTTTTCAGGTTAACCTGAGCAATATCCAAAGGCAAGGGAACATATGGAATCAAAAGTCGAAAGAGAGGAAACTCTTGCAAACAGAAAGGCTTCCTCTAAAACAGGAGATACAAAGACAAATAAGGCATTGTATGCATGAGCTGTATCAAACCCCGCTTCATTAAACCCTGGTCTTAATCTCAAACCATTATGCATCCTCAATTCTTATCTTAGACTGGAATCCCTGGCAGCATTGATGGAATGCATCTCTGATACTTCATATTCGAAGTTCAAATAAGCTTAATCTAAAAATTTCTTCCTGCTTCTCCCAGGTGCCAGCAGAGAGCTGTTCAGTCTGAAGGGTTCACTCTTCTGGTGGCTCCAAGAGAAGAGCCATCTGGGCAAGGAGGCAGCAGCCATCTGGGCAAGAAGTTCTGCAGGAGGTGGTGCAGAGCTGGCTAGTCAGGCTGTGATTAAACTGGTGTGTGAGTGGTAAGTTCAGACAGGAGCTGTTACTGAGATAGTAATCATAAGGTAAGAGGCAGAGAACCAAATTGCGGGCAGAGCAGGCTCAAGTTGCCAAGCAAGCTGTCATAGACAAGGAGGGCAGAAAACCTTATTGAAACATAACACCACAGACGAATGTAAGACAGATCTGTTGTTCTGACACCTAGCTGGGTCAGGGAGCCCATTTTTACTGGAGTCAGCCTGAAGTAGCTCTAGGCTAACTGGGTAACTCTGCTCCAAAGAAGTCTCAATCTGTATTTAAAGGTTGGGCCCCTCCCCGTATCCAGGCACACAGATTGTCTTACTCTAGCTCAACTGGGAGAGGAAGTTTAGCCTAATTTCCCTGCTAATAGTTGGCATTAAAGAAGGTGCTTTTTCAGAGTGTGGTCTGTATGTTCTGCCTGCCTGATCTGTGGGTGGTAGGCAAAGGTGCACATCTACTCTGAGATCTATAAAGGCAGCTCTTCTGAAAAATGGGCTGAATTATCAACCGCATTCTTTCATGATGTGATTAGAAAAAAACCATGTGTAGCAGTAATAGGAACTACCTTTGATTTTTAAGTTCCATGGCAGATCTTGAACGTATACAACATATAATATCTTATTAAATCTCACAGCAACCCTATGAAATTGATACTATTAATATTCCCAGTTTACAGATAAAGAAATTTGAACTTAGATAAGTAACTTATATAAGGGGTACAAATGAGAAGCAGTAACAGGTCACTTTAATGCAAAAGCCTGTATTCTTCATTTTTTAAATCAACTTTATTGAGGTATAATTTACATACAAAGTAATGCACGTATCTTAAATGTATAGTTATTTGAGTTTTGACAAATGTATACACCCTTGCAAATACAAACAGATCAAGTTGTATAGCATTTCCTTCACCCTCATACCCCTTTGTATTAGTCTTCCCTACACTGGCAACCATAGATCTGCTTTCTGATGCCAGAGAGTAGTTTTCCATGTTTCATAATGAATAAAATGAAATAGTATGTACTCTTTCGTCTTGCTCTTCTTTTGTTCAGCATAACGTTTTTGTTGTTGTTGTTCTATTTTGGGGGGAATTATAATTTGAAATACTTGTACCCTACACAGATAAGTATCTGTTTCTCAAAGAGAGATTTCAATTTTGAGTCTCTTTTTTTTTTTTTTTAAGACGGAGTTTCACTCTTGTTGCCCAGGCTGGAGTGCAATGGCACCATCTCGGCTCACTGCAACCTCTGTCTCCTGGATTCAAGCGGTTCTCCTGCCTCAGCCTCCCGAGTAGCTGGAATTACAGGCATGTGCCACCATGCTCAGCTAATTTTGTATTTGCAGTAGAAATAGCGTTTCTCCATGTTGGCTAGGCTGGTCTCACACTCCTGACCTCAGGTGATCCGCCCACCTCAACCTCCCAAAGTGCTGGGATTACAGGCATGAGCCACCGCACCTGGCCTGAGTCTCATTTTTATATACAATTTTAAAAGTCATATGAATAAGATCAAACCTTGCTTGTATTGTGCAAAGCAGAATTGCCATCTGTTTGCCTCTTACAGTGTTATATTTTTTAAGTGTGAAGGGGTTTCCCAAGCTTTACTAGGTATAGCTGACAAATACAATTATATATATTTAAGATATACGACATGCTTTGATATACACATAAACGGTAAACTGATTACCATGATCAAGTTAGTTAACACACCCATTACCTCACATAATTACCATTTGTGTATGTGTGGTGAGAACATTTAAGACTTACTCTCTTAGCAAATTTCACTAGTCAGCATAATCTTTTGAGATTCATTCATGTTATGGCATATATCAGTTATTCATTTCTATTATTACTAAATAACTTTCCACTGTTTACATGTACGATGATTTTTGTACCCATTCACCTACAGAGAGATATTTGGGTTGTTTCCTATTTCTCTGACTATTGTGAATAAACCTGCTATGAACATTTATGTATAAGCCTTTCTATGAACACATGTTTTCACTTTGTCTTTTTTTTTTTTTTTTTTGAGACAGGGTCTCACTCTGGCACCCATGCTGGAGTGCAGTGGCATGATCTCAGCTTATTGCAACCTCCGCCTCCTGGGTTCAAGCGATTCTCCCACCTCAGCTTCCCCAGTAGCTGGGACTATAGGCACCCACCACCACGCCCAGCTAATTTTTGTATTTTTTGGTAGAGTCAGGGGTTTCACCACGTTGGCCAGGCTGGTTTCAAACTCCTGACCTCAGGAGTTTGATCTACCCACCTTGGCCTCCCAAAGTGCTGGAAACCACTGCACCCAACCTGTTTTCACTTTTCTTTGATATATATCTAGTAATAGAATTGGTGAGTGTATGTTTACCTTTATTTTAAAAATTGGCAGGGCCGGGCGCAGTGGCTCACGCCTGTAATCCCAGCACTTTGGGAGGCCGAGGCGGGTGGATCACCTGAGGTCGGGAGTTTGAGACCAGCCTGACCAACATGGAGAAACCCCGTCTCTACTAAAAATACAAAATTAGCTGGGCCTGGTGGCACATGCCTGTAATCCCAGCTACTAGGGAGGCTGAGGCAGGAGAATTGCTTGAACCTGGGAGGCGGAGGTTGCGGTGAGCCAAGATCGTGCCATTGCACTCCAGCCTGGGCAACAAGAGTGAAACTCCACCTCAAAAAAAAATAAAAAAATAAAAAAAAATAAAAATTGGCAGACTTTTCCAAGACAGTTGTACTGTTTCACATTCCCACCAGCAATGTACAAAAGAGTACCGGTGTGCCACATATTTGAGAACACTTGATATTGTCTGATAACTTGTGATAAGCATCTTTTCATATGCTTATTGGCCATCTGTATTTTTTTGTGAAGTATCTGTCCAAATTTAAGCCCATCTTTAATTGAATTATTTATTATTGAGTTGTAAGAATTTTTTATGGATTCTGGGAAAATGTCCTTTAACAAACATGTGCATTGAGAACATTTTCTCCCAAAGGTGCATTGCTTTCATTTTCTTTTTTTTGAATTAATTAATTTATTTTTTAATTTTTTAAATTTTACTTTCAGTTTTTGAATACATGTGCAGAACATGCAGGTTTGTTAACATAGGTATACATGTGCCATGGTGGTTTGCTGCACCAATCAACCCGTCATCTAAGTTTTGTTTTTTTGTTTTTTGTTTTTTTTAAGGTGTGTGCTTTTATTCAACTGGTCTCAAGTCAGTGTACAGGTAAGCCCCGGCTGCCTCCACCCACTCCCAGGGAGACCAAAAGCCTTCATACATCTCAAGTTGGGGGACAAAAAAAGGGGGCCACAAAGACTGATCATTCAAAATAAAACAAAATAAAAAAGCGTTAAGGCAAAGATTTTAAAAATTTTGCATTACATAATTTACATCAGAGAATTCTGTCACCTCCCCTGTGTGGACATGGGAGAGGACTGGGCCATTCTCCTTAGAGAGAAGTGGGGTGGCTTTTAGGAGGGCAAGGAACTTCCTGTAACAATGCATCTCACAATATTTGGAATGACTATTTAAAAAAAAAAAAAAGAACAATGTACAATCAAAGTCCTCGGCCACATTGTAGAACTCTGGGGGATGCTCACTCCAACCGACTGCTGTCACCTTCACCGTTCCAGTTTTTAAATCCTGAGTCAAGCCAAAAAAAAAAAAAGAAACAAACAAACAACCAAAAAAAAACAAATAAAGCCACAAAGAAAACAC
>NW_012121932.1:11349649-11376298 GCF_000951035.1 Colobus angolensis palliatus
AGCAAGACTCTGTCTCAAAAAAAAAAAAAAAAAAAGGCCATCCCAATTAAGATGGTATATGATATGGTTTAGCTGTGTCCCCATCCAAATCTTATGTCACCTTCACCGTTCCAGTTTTTAAATCCTGAGTCAAGCCAAAAAAAAAAAAAGAAACAAACAAACAACCAAAAAAAAACAAATAAAGCCATGCCAATTTCATATTGTTCTCTGTGCAAGTTAGGTTTTGTCAAGAAAGGGTGTAATGTAACAGTCCACATAGGAGCATTTGCAGTGGGCGATGGAAGGGCCAGACTCGTCATGCTCCTGCTTGCTGATCCATATCTGCTGGAAAGTGGACAGAGAGGCCAGGATAGAGGTGCCGATCCACACGGAGTACTTGCGCTCAGGAGGAGCTATGATCTTGATCTTCATCGTGCTGGGCGCCAGGGCTAAGTGATCTCCTTCTTCTGCATCCTGTCCGCGATGGTCAGGGTACATGGTGGTGCCACCAGACAGCACTGTGCTGATGTGCAGGTCTTTGCGGATGTCCACATCACACTTCATGATGGAGTTGAAGGTAGTTTCACGGATGCCACAAGATTCCATGCCCAGGAAGGAAGGCTGGAAGAGCGCCTCGGGACAGTGGAACCGCTCATTGCCGTTGGTGATGACCTGTCTATCAGGCAGCTCGTAGCTTCCAGCTTTTGCCCACTCAGTATAATATTGGCTATGGGTTTGCAACAAATAGCTCTTATTATTTTGAGATATGTTCCATCAATATGTAGTTTATTGAGAGTTTTTTGCATGAAGTCATGTTGAATTTTATCGAAGGCCTTTTCTGCATCTATCGACATAATCATGTGGTTTTTGTCATTGATTCTGCTTATGTGATTGATTCCGTTTATTGATTTGCATATGTTGAACCAGCCTTGCATCCTGGGGATGAAGCCGACTTGATCATGGTGGATAAGCTTTGAATGTGCTGCTGGATTTGATTTGCCAGTATTTTATTGAGGATTTTTGCATTGATGTTCATCAGGGATATTGGCCTGAAATTTTGTTTTCGTGTGTGTGTGTGTCTCAGGTTTTGGTATCAGGATGATGTTGGCCTCATAAAGTGAGTTAGGAAGGAGTCCTTTTTCTATTGCTTGGAATAGTTTCTGAAGGAATAGTACCAGCTCTTCTTTGTACCTCTGGTAGAATTCAGCTATGAATCCTTCTGGTCCTGGGCTTTTTTTGTTTTAGTAGGCTATTAATTACTTTCTCAATTTCAGAACTTGTTATTGGTCTATTCAGGGATTCAATCTCTTCCTGGTTTAGTCTTGGGAGGGTATATGTGTCCAGCAATTTATCCATTTCTTCTAGATTTTCTAGTTTATTTGCATAGAGGTGTTTACAGTATTCTCTGATGGAGGTTTGTATTTCTGTGGGATCAGTGGTGATATGCCCTTTATCATTTTTTATTGTGTCTATTTGATTCTTCTCTCTTTTCTTCTTTATTAGTGTAGCTAGTGGTCTAGCTATTTTGTTAATTTTTTCAGAAAACCAGTTCCTGGATTCATTGATTTTTTGAAGGGTTTCTATCTCCTTCAGTTCTGACCTGATCTTAGTTATTTCTTGTCTCCTGCTAACTTTTGAATTTGTTTGCTCTTGCTTCTCTAGTTTTTTGTTTTTTCTGTTTTTTTTTGTTTTTTGTTTTTTGTTTTTTTTTTTAAGACAGAGTATCGCTCTGTCCCAGTCTGGAGTGCAATGATGGGCTCACTGCAACCTCTGCCTCCCAGGTTCAAGCTATTCTCCTGCTCAGCCTCCCAAGTAGCTGGGACTACAGTCACCTGCCATCACATCCAACTAATTTTTGTATTTTTAGTACAGATGGGATTTCACCATGTTGGCCAGGCTGGCCTCGAACTCCTGACCTCGTGATACACCCGCCTCAGCCTCCCAAAGTGCTGGGATTACAGGTGTGACCCACAGTACCTGGTTGCTTCTCTAGTTCTTTTAATTGTGATGTTTGGGTGTCAATTTCAGATCTTTCCAGCTTCCCGATGTGGGCATTTAGTGCTATAAATTTCCCTCTTAAACTCTGCTTTAACTGTGTCCCAGATATTCTGGTACATTGTCTCTTTGTTCTCATTGGTCTCAAAGAACTTCTTTATTTCTTCCTTAATTTCATTGTTTACCCAGAAGCCATTCAGGAGCAGGCTGTTCAATTTCCATGTAGTTGTGCGGTTTTGAGTAAGTTTCTTTTTTTTTTTTTCCTTTTAAAACATATTTATTTAATGTACAGAATTGGAAAAAGGACTTCTTGATAATAAACATATTTCATGTAAACACAAGCTTTCAGTATCTATGAATATTTCATTGCAAATACACCCTAAGTTACTTCTTCTCTACATAAAGGAGAAACTCCAAGTTCTGCTCTTTAAGAAGACATGGAGGGCAAGCAACACCTTAGGAGCAGCCATTGCTATTTCTCCCCTTTCCTTGGGCAACCTAATATTTTACAGGGATTAAAGACATAAAGAAATACTAGATTCCATTGAGTTTAAACACAAATTTCCCACTGAGGGAATTAAATGTTTGATGCTTGTGAGTGTGAATAAATAATTAAATATTAGGTATAAGGCAGATTCCGAAACCAACTGAAGTATGAAAATAAATTGGCATAGATACCTAATAGTCAGTAAAATTAAATTTCACTACTGAGTATGCTACATGCTTCCTTCACTATTCCAGTGGGTTCTTTTTTTGTCTAAGGTCTTCTCCGGCAGGACTCTAAGACAGTAAATTGCTTAACATCACCAGGTTTTTTGTCAGATTTATTTTGGAAATAAACCAACTTCTTTTTTATTAAAGACCAAGGTTGTCTTTTTTGCTACACGCTTCTTTCCACCACATATTGACTCCCTGATGTAAGAAAATTTACAGGGTGAGAGCAAGTACTCTATGTTGGCTGTCCCGCAGTGTAATGACTGGTTAATAAAGAGGCCACTCAGCCTGGGCAATATAGTGAGGCCTCGTTTCTGCAAAAAACTTAGCAAAGCATGGTGACATGCACCTGTGGTCCTAGCTACTTGGGAGGCTGAGGCAGGAGGATCACTTGAGCCCGGGACACAGAGGCTGCAGTGAGCCAAGACTGTGCCACTGAACTCTACTCTAACCTGGGTAACAGAAGGGGACCTTGCCTCAAAAATAATACTACTAAAGGAGCCACCCATTTAATCCTTTTCTCATCTGATCTCATCCAAAGAGTAAGTCAAAATCATCAAGGTCACAAAGGACTTATGACCAAGGTGTAACTGCAAATATCTTTAACTGGCCACGGCTTCTTCGTTTGATCCCTTCCCACTCATTAGAAGACTCTTAAGGAACAGATGCTGCAGCCTAGTTCAAAGTAGCACACACATACCTCAGGAAAGTGGACCAAAAAAGAGGAAGACACAGAATACAAGAAAGAGTTGACAAAGCAAATCTAATAAAAAGTATGGTTGGTTTGAATAGTCACTGGTATAAATTTCTTATGATTCTACTTTTTGACAGGCTCCTCCTTTTGACTACTGAGCAATTAAGATATTTTCAGTCGTTTTGATTCCTTTTCCACACTGTCTCTAATGTTCTGTAGTTTTCTGGAGTTCTGAACCATGGACACTAAACTCTCCCTAAAATCACTAGTCCCATGATCCCTGCCAACATTTTGAAGCTCATCAAAGAAAGTCAATGTCTGTTTGAGTTTGGCCTGAACAATTTTTTGCTCTTCTAATTCTGCAAGAAGGGCCTGCTTAGTACATAATTCAGTCTTGTACTTCTCCTGTAACTGTTCAATTTCTTTCTGGAGTTGCTGAAAATCTTCCTCACTATAAGGTGTCTCCTTACATTTATCTTCAGGAAGCAAGATGTTTGAGGGAATACGTAAAATCAGCTGCAAAAACAGTTGCTCCATTTTGCTAAAAAGGTTATCAAAATATCCTTTCATGAAGCAAAGAAACTTCTCTGTGCATTTGCAAATCTGCACTGGGCTAATGTCACAGTGTGGGATGCCATCCAGCTTCTTCAGAATAACCTGTTCAATGGCCTGCATCACTTCAAATAGGTAGTCTTGAAATGTTGTATAGATTCGAAGCATGCATGTTTGTGGCGTGAAGCCAAAGAACTGGGCCTCATAGGTCATTGGATTCACAGACATCTTGGCTTATTTTGCTGTGTTATTTTCAGGTGTGAAAAACCGGAGCGACCATGAGGGTCATGAATTCGAGCACACACAGGCTTCCCGCCACCTCCTTTAAACTGCCGCTGTCTTGCCAGGGACAGACGGCACGGTTGGCTCCCCAAAATTCCGACTGATAACGCGCCTCGGCGAGCGAAAGTCTTGAGTAAGTTTCTTAATCCTAAGTTCAAATTTGATTGCACTATGGTCTGACAGACTGTTATGATTTCCATTCTTTTGCATTTGCTGAGGAGTCCTTTACTTCCAAGTATGTGGCCAGTTTAAGAATAAGTGCCACGTGGCACTAAGAAGAATGTATATTCTCTTGACTTAGGGTGGAGAGTTCTGTAGATATCTATTAGGTCCGCAGCTGAGTTCAAGTCCTGAATATCCTTGTTAATTTTCTGTCTCATTGATCTGTCTAATATTGACAGTGGGTTGTTAAAGTCCCCCACTATCATTGTCTAGGAGCCTAAGTATCTTTGTAGGTCTCTAAGAACTTGTTTTACAAATCTGGGTGCTCCTGCATTGGATGCATATATATTTAGGATAGTTAGCTCTTCTTGTTGCATTGATCCCTTTACCATTATGTGATGCCCTTCTTTGTCTTTTTTGATCTTTGTTGGTTTAAAGTCTGTTTTACCAGAGACTAGGATTGCAACCTACTTGCAAGCAAAAAAAAAAATTGCTTTTTTTTGCTTGCCATTTGCTTGGTAAATATTCCTTCATTCCTTTATTTTGAGCCTATGTGTGTCTTTGAACATAAGATGGGTCTCTTGAATATAGCACACTGATGGGTCTTGACTTTTTATCCAATTTGCCAGTCTGTGTCTTTTAATTGGGGCATTTAGCACATTTACATTTAAGATCAATATTGTTATGTGTGAATTTGATGCTGTCATCATGATGCTAGCTGGTTATTTTGCACATTAGTAGATGCAGTTCCTTCATAGGGTCAATAGTCTTATATTTCAGTGTGTTTTTGCAGTGGCTGTTACCGGTTTTTCCTTTCCATATTTAGTGCTTCCTTCAGGAGTTCTTGTAAGTCAGGCCTGGTGGTGACAAAATCCCTCAGCATTTCTTTGTCTGGAAAGGGTTTTATTTCTCCTTTGCTTTTGAAGCTTAGTTTGGCTGGATATGAAATTCTGGGTTGAAAAATTCTTTTCTTTAAGAATGTTGAATATTGGCCCCCACTCTCTTCTGGCTTGTAGGGTTTCTGCAGAGAGATCCACTGTTAGTCTGATGGGCTTCCCTTTGTAGGTGACCTGGCCTTTCTCTCTGGCTGTCCTTAACATTTTTTCCTTCATTTCAACCTTGGAGAATCTGATGATTATGTGCCTTGGGGTTGATCTTCTCGAGGAGTACTTTAGTGATGTTCTCTGTATTTCCTGAATTTGAATGTTGGCCTGTCTTTCTAGGTTAGGGAAGTTCTCCTGGATAATATCATGAAATGTGTTTTCCAACTTGATTCCATTCTCCCTGTCACTTTCAGGTACACCAATCAATCGTAGGTTTGGTCTTTTCACATAATCCCATATTTCTTGAAGGCTTTGTTCATTCTTTCTCATTCTTTTTTCTCTAATCTTGTCTTCACGTCTTTTCTCACCAAGGTGATCTTCAATCTCTGATATCCTTTCTTCTGCTTGATTGATTCAGCTATTGATACTTGTGTATGCTTCCTGAAGTTCTCGTGTTGTGTTTTGCTTTTTGTTTTTGTTTGTTTGTTTGTTTGTTTTTTAGCTTCATCAGGTTATTTATGTTCCTCTCTAAACTGGTTATTCTAGTTAGCAGTTCCTGTAACCTTTTATCAAGGTTCTTAGCTTCCTTGCATTGGGTTAGAACATGCTCTTTTAGCTCAGAGGAGTTTGTTATTACCCACCTTCTGAAGCCTGCCTCTGTCAGTTTGTCAATCTTATTCTCCATCCAGTTTTATGCCCTTACTGGAGAGGCATTCTGGTTTTTGGAATTTTCAGCATTTTTGCACTGATTTTTCCTCATCTTCATGGATTTATCTACCTTTGATCTTTGAGGCTGATGACCTTTGGAGGGGATTTTTGTGTGGGGGTCCTTTTTGTTGATGTTGTTGTTGCTTTCTGTTTGTTCGCTTTTCTTCTAGCAGGCCCCTCTTCTGCAGGTCTGCTGCAGTTTGCTGGAGGTCCACTCCAGACCCTGTTTGCCTGGATATCACCAGTGAAGGCTGCAGAACATTAAAGATTGCAGCCTGCTCCTTCCTCTGGAAGCTTCATCCCAGAGGGACACCAGCCTGATGCCAGCCAGAATTCTCCTGTATGAGGTGTCTGTTGACCCCTGTTCAGAGGTTTAATGTGTAGCTTCAGCACATCTTTAACTCTCTAGTCAGCATTGGGGTCAGTTACCCACCTGAGGAGTCAGTCTGTCCCTTAGCAGAGCTGGTGTGCTGTGCTGGGAGAATCCCCCTTGTCAGGATCAGCTGCTGTCTTCAGAGCCAGCAGGCAGGAAAGATTAAGTCCGCTAACGCTGTGCCCACAGCAGACCCTCCCACCAGGTGCTCTGTCCCAGGGAGATGAGCGTTTCATCTGTAAGCCCCTGACTAGGGCTGCTGCATTTCCTTCAGAGATGCCCTGACCAGTGAGGAGAAATCTAGATAAGCACTCTGGCCACAGTTGCTTTGCGGCACTGTGACGAATTCCGCCCAGTCCACACCTCTCCGTCTCCTTAGCACTGTCAGGGAAGTAGGCTTTATGCCTACTAAAGCCTCGGTAATCGCAGGTGCCCCTCTTCCCACCAAGCTCAATCGTCCTAGGTCGACCAGACTGCTGTGCTGACAGCAAGAATTTCAAGTCAGTGGTTCTTAGCTTGCTGGGCTCCGTAGGAGTGGAACCTGCTGAGTGAAACCACTTGGCTCCCTGGCTTCAGCTCCCTTTCCAGGGGAGTGAACGGTTCTGTCTTGCTGGGGTTCCAGGTGCCACTAGGGTACGAACAAACTCCTGCAGCTAGCTGGGTGCCTGCCCAAACAGCCACCTAGTTTTGTGCTTGAAACTCAGGGCCCTGGTGGTGTAGGCTCACCAGGAAATCTCCTGATCTGCCGATTGCAAAATCCATGAGAAAAGTGTAGTACCCAGGCGGGTAGCACAATACCTCATGGCTTCCCTTGAGAGGTCCCCCGGCTCCTTGCACTTCTTGGGTAAAGCAATGCCCCACCCTGCTTCTGCTCACTCTCCATGGGTTGCACCCACTGCCTAAACAGTACCAGTGATATGAACTGGGTACCTTAGTTGGAAATGCAGAAATCAACCCCTTCTGCATTGGTCTCACTGGGAGCTGCAGACCGGAGCTGTTTCTGTTCAACCTTCTTGGCCCCTCCCCTTCATTTTCTTAACAGTGTCATTCAAAGAGGAGACACTCTAATTTTGATGAAGTTAAATTTACCATTTTTTTCTTTTTTGTGCTGTGCTTTTTGCATCCTAAGAAATCTTGCTTAGCCCAAGGTTTCATTTTCTCCCATATTTGCTTCTAGCACTTTTATATTATAATCTTAGGTCCATGATCCATTTTTAGTTATTTTTTGTATATGTTTGATATGGTTGACTGTGTCCCCACCCAAATCTCATCTTGAATTATAGTTCCTGAAATCCCCACGTGTCACCGAAGGGACCAGGTGGAGATAACTGAATCACGGGGGCAGGTTTTTCCCATGCTGTTCTCATGATAAGTCTCACGAGATCTGACGGTTTTATAAAGGGCAATTCCCACGCACATGCTCTCTTGCCTGTCGCCATGACTTTGCTCCTCATTCATCTTCAGCCATGATTGTGAGGCCTCCCCAGTCATGTGGAAATGTGAATCAATTAAACTTCTTTCCTTTATAAATTACCCAGTCTTGGGTATGTCTTTATTAGCAGTGTGAGAACAGACTAATACAATGTTGTAAAGTAAGAGCCAAAGTTCTTTTTTTTTTTTTCTATATGGAAATTAGTTTTCCCAGGACAATTTGTGGCATAGATGATCCTTTCCCTGTTTAATTATCTTGGCCCTTTTGTCAAAAACCAATTGACTGTATATATGCAGGTTTGTTCCTTGGCTCTCCGTCCTGTCCCACTGATTTATATGTCTCACAGTATCCATGCCCCCTTTCCCCTACAAAGCATTCTCTCTTCTTCAGTGCCCTGTCCCACAGGTTTAAACCTTATCGGCAGCCCTAATCTCTAATCTCTGCCTCCTCAGGTCAGAGGAGTCCTCTCATGCTCTGTTTGGTCTCTACCTAGTGCTGTCATAGCCTAGGAATTGCTCCCAGATAGATAGCCAGGACAAATGGGGCTCACCCCATGCATTTTCTTTTCCTCAAAGATCACAATCCTGGTCTGTCTTGTTGTTTAATGCCTGAAACAGTTGCTTCATATATTTCATCTAGTTTTATGTTTGTTCATGCAGGAAGGTTAGTCCAGTGCCAGTTATTGCATCTTGACCAGAATTAGAAGCTACAGCTTTGGCTCCTAACCATAAGTTGTAGTGCCTCCTAAAGCTGAATGAAACCTTGCAGGAACTCTGAGCAGCAGCAGCAGCAGCAGCAGTAAGAGCAGCAGCTACAGCTTGTGAGTTCCCTGGCAGAGGCTGAGGCTTGTCACTTTTGTTAGTATGCTCAACGCTGCAAAAGTTGAAGTGGGATAGGGTATGCATTAAAAATTCTCAGGAAGGATTTAATCATTTCTTAGAATTCCATGAGGAGAGGTTTCTTTTGGTCAGCTTATCTGCTTCTTTATATGAATACAAATACATAGGTGTTTACTAAGTATCTGATTTCTTCCCCAAATTCAAGGCTACCAAAAGTTCTAGGTAACCATAAAAAGGGATACAAATCACAGCCCTTGTGATTTTGAGGTGGGGCCCAAATACATGACGCAGGTCTAAACATCCTAGCAAGGACATACATGGAACCAACAATAGTATCTTCTTGGGCTTCAGGTTAACTGACAGAACTCGTTGAACCAGATAACAGGCTGGCTACTCCCAGAAGGCAAGGTTGAGATGAACTGAGGCCTCATAGCTACAAGCTGGTACAGTCATTTCCGGTGAGTATGTATGTAGGTTTAGATAAGACAATGTTGACTATAAAGATGAGCTGAAGCTGCACATTAAACCAGGGGGTAAGTTAATCCTACAAACCCAAAACAGATTGAACCTAAAAATAGTGAGCGGTTTTTGCAGATCTTGGTGGACAACGGTAAGGTAAGTGGTCACTTTCAGATAATGCCAGGAGCCTACATCTTTTTTTTTTTTTTTTTTTTTGAGATGGAGTCTCCCTCTGTCGCCCAGGCTGGAGTGCAGTGGCGCGATCTCGGCTCACTGCAAGCTCCACCTCCCAGGTTCACACCGTTCTTCTGCCTCAGCTTCCCAAGTAGCTGGGACTACCAGTGCCCGCCACCACACCCGGCTAATTTTTTGTATCTTTTTTTAGTAGCGACGGGGTTTCATCGTGTTAGCCAGGATGGTCTTGATCTCCTGACCTCGTGATCCACCTGCCTCGGCCTCCCAAAGTGCTGGGATTACAGGCACAAGCCACCATGCCCGGCCCTTTTTTTTTTTTAATTTATTTTTATTTTAAGCTTGAGAATAAGTTTCCAAAAACAAAGGTACAGGGCAATAAACAAAAGGATTTTTCAACAGACTAGAATAAAATCTCTACCAAGTATGTTAGTTCTTGGGCAGCAAGACCTTCAGGACAGCAACATATTGGTCCATCAAGAGGGTATGGTGGTTCATGCCTATAATCCCAATACTTTGTGGGGGGCAAGGCAGGAGGACCGCTTGAGGCCAGGAGTCCAAGACCAGCCCAGGCAATACAGCAAGACTCCATCTCTACAAAAAAATTTTAAAACTTAGCCAGGCATAGTGGTGCATGCCTGTTGTCTCAGCTGCTTGAGAGGCTGAGTCAAGAGGATCACTCAAGTCCAGGAGTTCAAGGCTGCAGTAAGCTATAATCATTCCACTGCACTCCAGCCTGGGTGACAGAGAAAGACCCTGTCTCAAAAAGAGAGAGAAAGAGAGATATCAAAGACCTGCTGAGTCTCTGTTAACAAATGTTTCTTAGACACAAGCAGGGGAAAATTAGCTCCTTTAGGGACAACATAAGTCCACCTAGCTATGCCCCTGAAATAAAGCCCACTTGGTGTTCAAGAACGTCAGTCCCTGAAAGAAATAGAGTGGCTAAAATTATGGGTGCAGTGTCAAACAGAACCCTACTGGAAGCCACCTCTGCCACTTAATAGCCATGTGGTATTGGACAACGTATTTAATCTCTGGAAGCCTCTATTTCCTCATCTGTAAAATAAGGAAAACATTCACTGTGAGAACTAAAGGAGATGGTATATGTGAAATATTCAGCCAAGACCCTGGCCCATAGTAAGCATTCCATAAGGGGTAGCTGCAACTATTTTTACACAATATTAGAGTCAGACCCCTCCCCACTCAGGACTACTTGCTGTTGGTGTTGATTAGTAAAGCAAAGTCTTTGGGAAACTCTGAATCTCTCTATCCAGAATCCTCGTCTCCCTTGGCTCTGAAGCCCAGGTCTCCATGGTATTCTTTAGATTCTGCATTCCCCAAGCAAAGTAGCTGTCCAGTCTTATCGCAGTCTGCTATGGTGTGAATGTTTCCTCAAAATTTATATGTTGAAATTTAATTGCCAATGTGATACTATTAAGTGAGGCCCTGGCTGGGTATGGTGGCTCACACCTGTAACCCCAGCACTTTAGGAGGCTGAGGCAGGCGGATCACCTGAGGTCAGGGGTTCAAGACCATTCTGGCCAACATGGTGAAACACCATCTCTACAAATACAAAAATTATCTGGGCATAAGGTGGGTGCCTATAATCCCAGCTACTCAGGAGGCTGAGGCCAGAGAATTGCTTGAACCCAGGAGGCGGAGGTTGCAGTGAGCCAAGATGGCGCCATTGCACTCCAGCCTCAGCGACAAGAGCGAAACTCCATCTAAAAGAAAGAAAGAGAGAAAGAGAGAAAGAAAGAAAGAAACAAAGAAAGAAACAAAGAAAAGAAAGAAAGGAAAGAAGCAAGGCCTTTAAGAGGTGACTAAGTCATTAATGGTATCAGTGACCTTATGGAATGGATAGTAGGAACTAGCATTTGCCCCTTTTGCCCTTCTGCTTTCTACCACGTGAGGACACAGTGATTCTCCTCTCCAGAGGATACAGCAGCAACACGGCATCTTGGAAACAGAGAGACTGGGTCCTCACCAGACAGTGAATCTGCCAGTGCCCTGATCTTGGACTTCCCAACCCCTAGAACTATGAGAAATAAATTTCTGTTGCTTATGAACTACTCAGTCTCAGTCGCAGGTATTTTGTTATAGCAGCACAGACTAAGAATCTTTTTTTTTTTTTCTTTATGAGATGGAGTCTCACTCTGTCGCCCAGGCTGGAGTGCCAAGGTACAAACTCAACTTACTACAACATTTGCCTCCCAGGTTCAAGTGATTCTTGTGCCTCAGCCTTCCAAGTAACTGGGATTACAGGCACGCACAACCATGCCTAGCTAATTTTTGTACTTTTAGTAGAGATGGGGGTTCATCATGTTGGCCAGGCTGGTTTCGAACTCCTGACTTCAGGTGATCCGCCTGCCTCAGCATCCCAAAGTGCTGGGATTACAGGCATGAGCCACAGCTGCCAGCCAGAATTTTTAATTCAAGTCATTCCCTCACAGATCTATGCCTTCTCAAAACTCTACATGGTTCTTTCTAAGCCTCAGTTTTTGTCTTTAAGTGGGAATAATAATGCCTGTTTTTCCTACTTCACAGGATTGCTATGGGGATCAAATATTATACAGGTGAAGTGAAACCTCACGGAGAAATGGGAGACTTAAGTCAAAATGATTGACTCAACTCAAAAAGCAACATCTGAAGAGATGCCAGTGCCTTGACCTTGGACTTCCCAGCCTCTAGAACTATGAGAAATACATTTCTGTTGTTTGTAAACTACTCAGTCTCAGTCTCAGCTATTTTGTTATAGCAGCACAGACTAAGAATATTTACCCCTTTTGAATCTGGGGAGATGCTGGTTCTTGAGTTGAGTCAACCATTTTGGAAAATAATAAAAGGGTGTCTTTCAGGAAAGAGCAAGCAAGTGAGCACAATTCAGGCCATCCACCACAGCAATGACAGAGGAAAAGAAAAAGCAACCTAGCTACCAACTACCAAAATGGTCCAAGACCAAGATAGGGTGCATAGCATGTGGTCAACTCTGTATCTAGAACCCAAGCAGTTAACTAGAAGGCTGGGAAATGAGATCATCCAGCTGCTCACTCCGTGTGCTTCAGAGAAGAGGTGCTTTCCACAACAGAAGGGCTGCAAAGAGGGCAGGCAGAATCTCTGGGTGTAGGTGTTCTAACTGCAAACGAAATGCCACCCAGATGCCTCAAGCAGCAGTAGCAGCATGATGTACTGAAATAATCTAGGGGCAACTAGGGCACCCATGGAGTGGCTGCTAAGAAGCATGTCAGGATGTGTAGGAACTGGAGGTTTGTAAGACAGCCCCAGGGAATAGCAGACTTATTATTTCATCTCAGGTATTACATATGCAAAATATGCATGTATTTTTGCATATGCTGCATATGCAGATCTGTTTTGCATGTGATACATATGCAGATATGTTTTTGCATATGCAAACATGGCAAAATGTATGCATTTATACATATAGTTGCAATAAGGTTATGAAAAATTGAATTAACAATTAAGTTATAACAATAAAACATTTGCAAAAATAAACTTTCAATGGATTAAAAAATGACGTTTTTATATAATTGTGAATTCTATAAAGGCATTACTTTTTACATTTTAACATCATTGTTTTGTAAGTCTGAATAAGGTTTTTGCCAATGACAAAGTATACATGGTTACTCAGCTTTCCCAGTGAGCCTGTTTCTATCATTATCATGTGCACAAAAATTGTCACCATATGCAACTTGGAGGTGAAATTATTTACTCCTCTTCTGAGTGTCTCATTTTTGTTTTTCTAAGTCAGAAAGATCTTTTCATGAGCATTGTTTCAAATAAAAGATCATATGAGGCTGGGTGTGGTAGCTCAAGCCTGTAATCCCAGCACTTTGGGAGGCCACAGTGGGTGTATCGCTTGAGCCCAGGAGTTTGAGACCAGCCTGGGTAACATGGTAAAACCTCGTCTCTATGAAAAAAAACAAAAATTAGCCAGGCATGGTGGCGGGTGCCTGTAGTCCCAGGTACTCAGGGGGCTGAAGTGGGAGGATCACTTGAACCTGGGATGTCAAGGCTGCAGTGGGCTGAGATGGCACCATTACACTCCTGCCTGAGACTCTCTCAAAAATAAATAAATAAATAAATAAAGATTATATGCTTAACCAATAGGAGTAAGTAATTGAATAGTTAATGATATTATGAGATTATTGTAAACGTAAGAGTAATAATAATATTGTGGTTATTTTTTAAGTTCTCTTCTAGTTATACATACAGAACTATATATGGGTAAAATTATATGAGATCTGGGATTTGCTTCAAAATAATAAAGGATGGAAGAAGTAGATGAGGGTGTAAATGAAATGAGATTGGTCTGGAGTTGATAATTGTTGAAGATGAGAAATGGGCATAAAGGGGTTCATTATATTATTATATTTTTGTATAGTGTTTACATTTTTTCATAAAATGATTTTTAAAAGTAAGGACATGTCTTCAAATATTTAAGGAGCCACAGCATAGAAAAGGCTTAGATTCAATGAGTAGAAATCTCAGGAGGAAGTTTGGTTGAATTAACCAAGAAGGAAATGTTGTGCCTTGAGAGGCCACCACTAGGAAGTGATGATGACTTAATGGTTCTAGGCAATAATCTAGGCAATTGATGGCAGCTAACATCACAGATAGGTAACTAGACTTTATATGCCTCTTGACAGAAGTATGCAATACTGTCTATGAAGTGCAATTTTAAAAATAGATTCATTGTAAAAAAAATAGCTTTATTGAGTACATTAGTTTGTTGCTGTAACACATGTCCGTAAACTTAATGGCTTCAGACAACACAAACTTATTATTTTGCAGTTTTGTGGTTCAGAAGTCCAGTATGGGTTTCACTGGACTAAAATTAAGGTGTCAGCACGCTATACCCTTTTCTGGAAGTTCTAGAGGAGAATCCATTTCCTTGCTGCTGGCAGAATTCAATTCCTGTAGATGCAGAGCCAACATTCCCATTTTCTTGCTGGCTGTAACATGGGGGCTGTTCCCAGCTTCCAGAAGTTGTTGTTTTCCTTCACACACAGCCTCTACCTTCAAAGTCAACTCAAATCCCTCTCTGATGGCATCCTTATGGTAAACTTTTCTGCCTCCTCTTCCACTTTTAAGGGCACTTGTGATTACATTGGGCCCACCCAGATAATCCAGGATAATCTCTCTATTTTAAGGTTAGCTGATTAACAAACTTAATTCCATCTGTAACCTGAATTCCTTTTTTGCCATAGAGGGAATATATTCATTCACAGGTTCTGGGGATTAAAACTTGAACATCTTTTAGGGCCATTATTCTGCCAACCACATTGAGGTATGATTGACACATAAAAAATTGCAATATTCAAAGTGACGACTTAGATACATGCGTAAGCCTGTGAAAAGATGTCACAACAATCAAGATAATGAATATATCCATCACACCCCAAAGTTTCCTGGTGCCCGTTTGTCTTAGTTTATTCAGGCTGCTATAATAAAATACCTTAGATGGGATGAATTATAAACAATAGAAATTTATTACTTACAGTTCCAGAGGCTAGGAAGTCCAAAATCAAGACACCAGCAGATTTGGCGTCTAGTGGGGACTCTCTGCTTCATTGATGGCACCTTTTTGCTGTGTCCTCACATGGCAGAAGGAGTGAACAAGCTCTCTTGGGCTTCTTTTATAAGGGCACTAATCCCTTCATGAGGACAGAGCCCTCATTACCTAATCCCTTCCCAAAGACCACACCTCTTCATATTATTGCACTGGGGATTACGTTTCAACCTAACATTCAGCACCCTTTGAAATCGCTACCTCTTTTTTCCTTCCTCCCCGACTCCATCCCCAGGTAGCCACCATCTGATTTCTCTCATTATAGATTACCTTGCATATTCTAGAATTTTATGTAAGTATAATCATACAGTATATACTTAGGGGAGCTGGCTTTCTTCACTTATCGTAATTATTTTGAGATTTATCTATGTTTTTATGTATCTCAATATTTCATTTCTTCTTTGTTGTTATCATGACTGTTAAGTAGTATTTCATGATCTGGATGTACCAAAATTTGCTTGTCCATTAATCTCTTGATGAACCTTTGAGTTGTTCTCAGATTTGAGCTATTTCAAATAAAGCTGTTAGGCCAGGAGCAGTGGCTCACGCCTATAATCTCAGCACTCTACTAAAAATACAAAAATCAGCCAGGTGTGGTAGCACACACCTGTAATCCCAGCTACTTGGGAGGCTGAGGTGGGAGGATCGCTTGAACCCAGGAGGTGGAGGTTCCAGTGAGCCAAGATCACACCATTGCACTCCAGCCTAGGTAACAAGAGCGAAACTCTGTCTCAAAAAAACAAAAAGAGAAACAAAAAAACATGAATAAAGCTGTTATGAACACGTTAGTGTATAGGTCTGCCTAGACACAACATGTTCTCATTTCTTTTGGGTAGATGGCTAGGATTGGTCTTATAGTAACTATATATTTAACTTTTTAAAAAGCTTTCAAGCTATTTTCCAAAGTATTTGCACCATCTTATGTTCCATCAGGAGTGTATGAGAATTCCAGTTACTCCACATTCTTGCCAGCACTTGGTATGGTCAGTCTTTTTTCATTATAGCCATTCTAATTAGATTACTAATTAGACAGTGATGTTTCATTGTGCTGTTAATTTGTATTTAACATAAAAATTTAAATACATTAATGCAAGTAATTTTCATGGTTAATTTCATAATTATTAACGTAATCATATTAGTTGATTTTTATTAATGAATTAGTTTAAATAATTAAAATTAAATCATTTAGTAATGAGTAATAATGAGGATCTTTTCAGGTATTTATTTGCCACCTAGATATCTTCTTTGGTGAAATGTATCTGTTCATATCTTTTATGCATTTTTAAAGTTGGGTTGTTTGTTTCTCTATTATTGACTTTTGGGAGTTATTTATGTATTCTGGATACAAACCCTTGCCAAAAGCAATCAAACCTGAAGGATTAAGCCTCTTATCTAACTACTGGCTTACAGGAAATACAGGGGACCAAACAACAGGTTAGATCAGCGGTCCCCAACCTTTGTGGCATGAGGGACCAGTTTTATGTAAGACAATTTTTCCACGGACACAGGTGGGGAGGAGGGATGGTTTCAGGATGAAACTGTTCCACCTCAGATCATCAAGCATTAGATTCTCATACAGAGCATGCAATCTAGATCCCTCACTTGTGCAGTTCACAATAGGGTTCATGTTCCTGTAAGAATCCAGTGCTGCCACTGATCTGACAGGAGGCAGAGCTCAGGTAGTCATGTTCACTTGCCCGCCACTCACCTCCTGCTGTGCAGCCCCGTTCCTAATAGGCCACGGACCCATGTGTTAGATGACACCCAGGAGACACAATTAGAAAAATCCAAAGAGAAACTCTGTAGGTTACATGGTCCCATTTCTTCAAAAGCACCTTGCAAAGGAAAGAGGGAGTGAGAGACCGGCATAGGAAGAGCACACAGATGGAGAGACTGTGTCTGCACTTTATTTGAATCCTAATTTAAATATTAAACTATGGAGAGAGGGAGAAAGAAGGGAATTGAATTGGGGAACTGTAAACACTGACTGAATATTTGATGATAGTAAGGAATTATTGTTTGTTGTCACTGCAAGAATAATGTGGAATTTCTTCAAAATAATTAATAGCCAGTGGGAGCAAGTAGAAGTAAGGATACAGATGAAATGATGTCCACGCGCTAGTAGTTGAAGCTGTGATGGATACGTGAAAGATCACGACGCATTCACTTTCGAATATGTTTGAATTTTATGTTATTAAAAAATTTTTAAACAAATAAAAAAAGTAATTCTTTTATTTCACTCCAGTAGACTAGCATAGACAAGCTGAAAATCAATGAGCCAATGAGAATCCAAGAAAGTCATATACAAATAGCAAAATAAACTCAAAGAAAGCAGAAGGAAGGAAATAATAAAAATAACAACAATACAAATTGTAAACAAATACACAAGACAGAAGAACAACAGAATCAAACTTGGCCCCTTTGGAAACTCCAATCAAATGATGGAACTCTGATGATAATGATCAAGAATTTTTTTTAAAAAAAGTTCAAATAATCAACATTGTAAACGAAAAGGGAAGCATCTTAATAGAAACTGAAGACATGAAAAATATTTTAAAAGGACTCTTTGAACAAGTTTAAGCCAATGAATTTTCAAATTTAGGTGAACTTGGCTAATTCCTAGTGAAGTACAGTTTACCAAGCTAATTGATGAATAATTAGAAAACCAATAGGGTTCTAAGATGTACAACATCCCTACTAAGAAAAGCATAAGCCATTATTGAGAAAAATTAAGAATGATGTAATAAATGAAAGGTTAAATTGTAACACTGAATATTTAAAATATAGTAAATTTCCCCCAAATTGATCTATATATTCAATATTATCTCAACCAAAATCCTAACAAGTATTTGTGCACATGTATGTGCATGCACAAGTGTGTGTGTGAACTGACAAATTGGTTCTAAAATGTATCTGGAAATACAAAGTGACACAAATAACCAAAACAATATTTTAAAAGAAGTACAACTTTAAAATGCATATTACTAAGTGAAAAAAGCCAATATGAAAAGGCTACATACTGTATGATTCCAACTATATGACATTCTGGAAAAGGCAAAACTATGGAGATGGTAAAAAAAAAATCAGAGGTTGCCAGGGGTTAGGGAGCAGGGATGAATAGGTGGAGGGGGAAAGTAAATTATTTTAAAATAAACAATGACTTAGAACGTTTACTGCCCAAATACTCTCACTGAAAAATTACCAAAGGATAGAAATGAATAAGGAAGTTGGGCATGGTGGCTCAGCGTCTGTAACCCCAGCACTTTGGGAGCCCAAGGCAGGTGGATCACTGGAGGCTCAGGTGTTCGAGACCAGCCTGGCCAATATGGCAAAACCTCATCTCTACAAAAAATACAAAAATTAGCCAGGTGTGGTGGCACGTGTCTATAATCCCAGCTACTCGGCAGGCTGAGGTGGGAGCACTGCTTGAGCCCAGGAGGTCAAGGCTGCAGTGACCCATGATCACAACACTGCCCTCCGGCATGGGTGACAGAGTAAGACTCAGTCTAAAAAAAAAAAGAAAGAAAGAAAGAAAGAGAGAGAGAGAGAGAAAGAAAGAGAGAGAGAGAGAAAGAAAGAGAGAGAGAAAGAAAGAAAGAAAGAAAGAAAGAAAGAAAGAAAGAGAAAGAAAGAAAGAAAGAAAAAGAGAGAAAGAGAGGGAGAAAGAAAGAAAAAAGAAAGAAAGAAAGAAGATATAGAATATGAAAAATAAGAATGAACAGAAATATTGGTAATAGATGATAACACAGTAATGTGACACATGATGACATTTCAATCAACAATGGATGCAATACAACAGTGGTCCCATACAACTGTGATGAAGCCTATATAGAAATCTGGCATGTGGCATTTGATATTGGCATCGCAGATCAAGTGGGGGAAATGATCAATATTCAGTAACAGTGCTGGGACATTTGATTTTCCATATTTTAAAATACAAATAAATTTTAAAATACCATCTAGGTTTTTGTAAGTACACTCTTTGATGTTTGCACAATGACAAAATCACCTAACGACTAATTTCTCAGAACATATCACTGTCATTAAGTGATGCATGACCGTATAGCTAAATATAAAAACGTATTGACCACTAACAGTCAATTAACAATAATAATAATGGGGCCAGGTGCGGTGGCTCATGCCTGTAATCCCAACACTTTGGGAGGCCGAGGCGGGTGGATCACTTAAGGTCAGGAGTTTGAGACCAGCATGGGCAACATGGTGAAACCTTGTCTCTACTAAAACTACAAAAAAATATTAGCTGGGCAAGGGGGTGCACGCCTATGGTCTCAGCTGCTTGAGAGGCTGAGATATGGGAATCACTTGAACCCTGAAGGCAGAGGTTGCAGTGAGCCGAGATCATACCACTGCACTCCAGCCTGGGTGACATAGTGAGACTCTGTCTCAAAAAAAAAAAAAAAATTAATAATAATAATGGGTTTGGTAGGTTTAAAAACAAACTGAACCAAATACCAATATCAGACTAAGTATAGGAGTGCAGTTTGGAAGGAAGTTAAAATGCACTAAATTCTTGCCTCATTCAGGAAGAGGATATAAATACTGATTAACTTTAAACTTTTTTGGGAAAAAAGAGTGTGGATGTTAAAACTTCAAGAAAACCACCAAAATATTGCACCTAGAATCAAAACAAGAAAACAATTTCTGTTCAATAAAAGACAGAAAAAAAGAAAAAAAAAAGCATGAGAAAAAGAAAACACAAAATTAGATAGCAGTGACAAGTCTAAATACATTAGTAATCACTATAAATGTAAATGGTAAACATGCTAATTAAAAGATAGACTCTTAGATTGGATTTTAAAGTTCCAGTTAAATGATCTTTTTGTTTGTTTGTTTTTTGAGACAGAGTCTCACTCTGTCACCAGGCTGGAGTGCAGTGGTGCAATCTCGGCTCACTGCAACCTCCGCCTCCCGAGTTCAAGCGATTCTCCTGCCTCAGCCGGGTAGATGGGCTACAAGCGCGCACCACCACGCCCAGCTAATTTTTGTATTTTTAGTAGAGACGGGGTTTCACTATGTTGGCCAGAATGGTCTCGATCTCTTGACCTCATGATCCGCCCACCTCGGTCCCCCAAAGTGCTGGGATTACAGGCATGAGCCACTGCGCCCAGCCTAAATGATCTTTGTAAGACATATACCTTACCACTTATAAAAAGAGAGTTAATACCACAATTTAAAAAATCACAGAATTTAAAGAAATAGCAATAAAAGAAATAAAGAAGGATATTTCATACTTAACCCACCAAGAAGACACAACAAAAAATATCATGGAAAACATTTATAAAAATTAGATTCGAGAACTTTCTCTTCCCTAGAACTTCACTTATTTCATTGCTCTGTACATTTCTTTGAACAGTTTGAGATTTTGTCCTTCATGTGTCTCTCTATATTTAAATATAGTACAGTACTAAATATATATTTTGGCAAAAAAATGATTCAGAAACTTTGAGGAATCAATACCAAGAAAGACGAATGGAAGATAAGCTAAGCCAGGAGTCTCTTACTCCCTGTACAGAGAGGAGGCTAGATCACAGCAACTTCCATGCATATGAAATACGTTCATTAGCATATAGTGCTATGAGGCGCAGGGGAAGGAGCTAGCTCTCACCAGAAGGGATCAGAAGGCCGGTTGCGGTGGCTCACGCCTGTAATCCGAGCACTTTGGGAGGCCGAGGTGGGTGGATCATGAGGTCAGGAGATTGAGACCATCGTGGCTAACACGGTGAAACCCCGTCTCTACTAAAAATACAAAAAATTAGCCGGGTGAGGTGGTGGGCGCCTGTAGTCCCAGCTACCCGGGAGGCTGAGGCAGGAAAATGGCGTGAGCCCGGGAGGCGGAGCTTGCAGTGAGCCGAGATCGCGCCACTACACTCCAGCCTGGGTGACAGAGGGAGACTCCATCTCATAAATAAGTAAATAAATAAATAAATAAATAATAAAAGAAGGGGTCAGAAAAGGGCTTTCTGGAAGAAGTGGTATGGTAGGCAGAATTCTAAGAATGGCCCCCCCACCGTCCCTCCGCCCCACAATGTCCCCTCATCCTCGTATAATCTCTTCCTCTTTGAGTAGGGACAGACTCTGTGGATATGAAGAGATATCACTCCCATGATAATGTTCCCTTACATGGCAAAGTGAGGGCTTATCCAGCTGGGCCCAATCTAATTACATGAATCGTTTTAAAAGCAGGGTTTTCTTCAGCTGGTGGTAGAAGAAGTCAAGGAAATTCAGTGTGAGGGGGGATTTGGCTTCACGAAGGTCCTCTGTTGCTAAGATGGAAAAGAGCCTTGGAAAGACCTGGAGAAACTCCTGCCCAAGAGCCAGCAAGGATATAGGGACCTCATTTCTAGTCAATCTGGCCAACAACCTGGAGGAGCTTGGAACCAGATTCTTGCCCAGTCTCCAGGTAACAGCACAATCCAACTGACACCTTGATTTCTACCTGGTGAGACCCTGAGCAGAGAACCCAGTTGAGCCTGCTATGACTTCTGACCTCTGAAACTAAAAGGCAATAAATGGCTGTTGGTTTAAGCCACTGTCGTAGTCCACTTGTGCTTCAATAAACAGAATACCTGAGACTGGGCATTTTATAATGAACAGAAGCTTTTTGGGTCACAGTTCTGGAGGCTGGGGAGCCCAAGGTCAAGGCACCAGCAGGTTGGGCATCTGCTGAGGCCATTCTCTTCTTCCAAGATGGTGCCTTTCCCACTGTGTCCTCTGGAAGGGAGGACGGCTGGATCACATGGCGGAAAGTGGAAAGGCCAGGAAAGCGAGCCCACTCCTGAAAACCCTGTTATTAAGGCATTAAACCCACCCATATATGTGAAGCCCTTGTGGCCTAATCACCTCTTAAGGCCTTACCTCCCAATACCATTACAATGGCCATTAAATTTCAACACTCATTTTGGAGGGGACAAATATTCAAACCACACCAGCCGCTACTTTTGTGGTAGTTTGTTACACAGCAATAGAAACGAGTACAGGTTACATTTGAACTGTCCGTCGAGGGCTGGATTGCATTCCAAACTATAGAGAAGAAGAGGAAGAAGCTCTTTAGACAGAGCTCCAGTTGGGCATTTTTCAGTCTCCTAGATAATGAAGACTTCATTTATTGAGTGCTTACAATTTATAGAGCATATGTATAATATCATTTTACTAACTTCTCACAACTCTGTGAAATAGTTATTTATTATATCTCCACTTCACAGAGGAAAAAAACAACAGTCAAAAAGGTAAAGTAACCTGAGCCAAGTAAGTGGAGGAGCTGTAATTAAAACCCAGGTCAGTTTCATTCCAAATCCCATCCTTCTTACTATATAAGCCTGACCTACCTGGGGGCTTGGTGGCTGAAGAGTGATATGCCACCGAGGAGACAGGTCAGCACTGTTTCCTTTGGGTCAACGGCCCTTAATCTCTTACCTCAACCTTGTGACTACATGGGGTTTTCCATGTTTGTTTTCTAGAACAGAATCGAATGGTTTGCTTAAATCATTGCAGATCAATAAACACGTTAACTCTAAAACAAGTGCACACAGTGTGACATTACCTACCATCTCCACCTGTTTACTCTGTTTCCTGAGATGACTCATCCTAGCTCGAGGACCATACATGGTCCTCGCCCATGTATCAGCCTGCCAGCAACCCTGAGGTCATTCATTCACCCTGAGCTGTACCTACTTCCATCCTCTGGGATTTCCATTTGAAGGACCTTCTGCCTCAGTGTCCACACATTGCAGGCTCATTCTGTGAGGGGGTTGCAGTGGGACTAAAAGGGGATCTCTACCATGTGATTGTCTTTTTTTTTTCTAGATGGAGCCTCGCTCTGTCACCCAGGCTGGAGTGCAATGGCACCATCTTGGCTCTCTGTAACCTCCCCCCTCCCCAGTTCAAGCGATTCTCCTGCCTCAGCCTCCTGAGTAGCTGGGACTACAGGCGCTTACCACGACACCTGGGTAACTTTTGTATTTTTAGTAGAGACAATTTCACCACGTTGGCCAGGCTGGTCTCAAACTCCTGAGCTCAAATGATCCTCCGGCCTCGGTCTCCCAAAGTGCTGGGATTACAGATATGAGCCACTGTGCCCAGCCTACCATGTGATTTTCTAAGATGTTCTTAGGGAAACATATTCACACACACACACACACACACTCCTGAAACTTGGTGTATGTAATGCTGGAAGTAGCATCAGAGATTAGACATTAATGAAGAGTCCCTGAGTGAGACCAGAGAAATGTGAGCTAAAGATTCACACTGGAAGCAATGTGTCAAGGGTAATGACCTGGCCCACTCCTTGTAGCAAAGCTACCTACTACTTTTGTGAATGAAGCTACTGGAAATCAGACAATGCCAAGCATGGTGGCTCACACCTGTAATCCCAGCACTTTGGGAGGCAGAGACCAGAGAACCACTTGAGTTCAGGAGTTCAAATGAGGGGAATACAAGGTGTGTTGCAGGAGTTTGTATATTCTCTAGAACGTTTCTGTAGAATGGCTTGCCCTTCTCACTGTGGCTGCAGAGAAGACAGTAATCAGGGCTTCTGGGAAAGGGGATCATGTTGATTTCCCAACATAAATAACAGACTAGTCAACGTGGAAAAAATGCAGGGAAGCTGAAATCCTTCCCAAGCTCCTGATTTAATAAACAGTATTAGCTGAGACAGTAATCCACCCCTCAAATTCTGCAACATTTGACTCTGCGTCATCTGCCAGGCCAGCAGAAATAGCCCTTGACTGTAGCATTAATCAGTGGCACTAAAGCCATCTAAAAAAACAATGTGTCTGAGAGGAACTGAGCTAGGAAGAAAAAATAGATACAAGGAGACATAAGTTGTCAAAAACATCTAACCCCATCCGAGACTCTGCATCTGGGGTCACTGAACACACAGACCAGTCACTGGAGAAGTATTCTATGCTGAGAAGAGATTTTCCATCAGGCTTTATGGGAACGCAGGTGACGTATACCCTACAGCCATGGTGCTTTCCTTTCTGGTTCCATGCTTAGCAAAGAGCCCTCTGATTAATGATGCGTCACCTGAGAGCTCACCCACTAGAAATGATGGCAGTGCTCCTCCTAAGGGCATGGATTGGTGACCCAGGCAATCTGTCACTGTAAGGGGAAATCCCTGTTGCAAATCATTCTGCTGGAATTCTGATGAACATGGCTGTGGTCAGTTCAGCACACAGCAGGGTGGATGAAGGAAATCCAGGCTCAGAACCTAAAAAATCCAAGGGTTGAGCCAAGCCCTTCAGAGGTATCACTTGGGGCCCTGTGTGTGACCCATTAGATTCCCATTAGTAACAACCCCACCCCTCCAAAGAACCCCTTTTCACATCAGAATGCTTAGAAGTCACACCTATGTCATAGTGATACCATTTGTAAAGACCTTGCTTGGAAGTAATTTTTCAGTATTTGGTTGCCCATGAAAATATCTGATTTTTTTCCTTCCACCCGCAATGAACATAGTCCATAATATATACAAATACACACACGCATTTTCACTCTTCCTCCTGCTTTACCATTTTTACACATCTCTGCATCAGGACACAAACTCAAGTGCTCAGGATCTCAACCACAGTCTCCACCACAACTCGTATGTACAGGCATTAGTACAAAGTTAGAGACAAGTCCCAGACTGTCCAAGTGTCTGCCCTAGTCTCAACTGCAGGCCGCTGATGTCTAGAGCAGGACCCCGTTTCATCCTCAGCTCACCCTTCGAAGTTGTTGTGCCTCTGTTAGCTCTCTGGCTGTGCTTTCTCTTCCTCTATGAGGCTACCTACTCCAGGAACACATCCTGTTGCCTTCTGGCTCAACCAGGATGTGGCTCAAACCCTTCCTGGCTCAAGCCCCCTTCCCTGCTCCCAGGAAATCTCCCAACCCCTCCTCTTTCTCACCTTGGCCTTGGGAATGGGAACACAGACACTACAAAAAGCGGACTTGGTCCTTTTAAAGAGGATGATGGTAATAAACAGTGACCACAATGAGTACCTTTAGCCTCAAGGACCTTCCAAAACAGCCCAAAGTATGGAAATTGGGTTCATTATTACACAGCTGCCAGAATCATCTTCCTGGCACAGATCACATATGCCTTTAAAGGAATATTATCGCCTTCAGAAAAAATATGTCCAGAGCACTTTGCCTGGTGATCAAGGTCCTGCATGGTCTCACCCAAACTATCATCCACATCATGTGCCTCCTGGTTCCCCTTCACACCATTGCTGACCAAACTGAGCTACACTGTTGACAGTTTCCTAAACAGATCCCAGGCAACCCTTTCTCAGATCTTTGATCATACATTCCCTTCCCCTGGCACAGTCAGGCAGCATTTTGCATATGAAGCTCATCCCTTTAAGGCACCTACTGTGCACCAAAAGATAGCAGAGGTGAGAGCCACAAACAGCCTCCATATTTTGTTTCCCAGTGGTCAGTCACAGCTGGCAGCACGCCCTCAGTCACCCTTTAAGAGCGCACTCCCAGATATACCCCAGCTACTACCAAGAAGCTTGTGCCTGTTTCCCCTCTTGGAAAGTTTCCATTTTTGTAGACGTTTTGGGTCTCAGCTTGGGCTCCGCCTTTGTTATTTTTCTCTTCTACTGTGCCCATCTGATCTTCGGTATCAGATACTCCCAGCCCCCCAGCACTGAGAGTTATGACAAGAATTCCTTTCCTTCAATTCCACAAGTCTGCATCCTCCGCATCCTTCCAGGCCCTGCTCAAATCCCACCTCCCCTATAATTTTTTCCAAATTCTTCAGGCTACAAGAACCTCCCTCTTATCTAGAGCCCTGGCACACTTGATTTATGTTTTATCTTGACACTTGAACTTTCTTTTCAAGCTCTGTATGCATTTGGCCTAACCCCTTTCTAGATATGAAGAATCAAGTTGGGTAAAAATCTGTTTTACTTTTACTTTATCTTTGTTTCCCACCACACTAGAAACATAGTACATGGGCCAGTCTATATATATATTTTTCACAATGCATTTTAAATATTTTGTTGAATGGATGAATGGGTGAATGATCCTCTTGCATGGGAGACAATGTTGGAGTCTTTACATAGATTTTCCAGTCAGAGCAGAGTTTCTCAGCCTTTCAGGAAATAAGCCCATGAACAGTCATCCAGTTACTTCCATCCAATTTAATCACCAAAACATCTAGGCTGCCTCTGTTAGGTGAGCCCACTAGACCGGTGTTTTACAAACTCATATTTACAAAAGACAGAATGATGATCTAAAACCTCTCTTTTTTGACAGATATCAGTTGTCAGTATAAGTAAACACTCTAAATACCAGAGGAAATGGAATGTTCACATAAGTAAGATAGATCTTGTGCACTCTTCAATGTAGAGCCCTACATAATACACATGCTTGCTCTGAAAAATGATGAAGTGGCCATGGGTCCTTTTCAGTGGCCAGCATCCAGATCAGCAAAAACACACCACACTGATCTCCGAAAGCAAGGTTGTTGTGGAGGTTAGGGCGGACTGCCAGAGGTGAGGTGGGGTTCGCAGCTACATTTCCTTGCAAACGCCCACGGCAAGGAATTGTAGACCCAAACACCACCTCTCATCCGGCACTCCTCCCTCCCCTCCGGCACTCCCCCCGCCCTCCAACACTCCCCACTCCC
>NW_012121932.1:11377328-11380510 GCF_000951035.1 Colobus angolensis palliatus
GCACCCCCTCCCCACCAGCACTCCCCCCTCCCTCATTTGATGAAGCTCCACTCCCCCATTTGAAGAAGCTATGTAGGCTTCATCAAATCCATAAAATGAAAAGTCAAAAACTGTGTGTTTTCCAGGGGTGGGGTGAGGGGGAGGTCCAGTACTAAATCTAGGCTTCATTTTCTCCGTAACTGGCCAGGAATTAGTTGAGGAGACCAATGCTATTAAATGGAGTGTCCTTTGGTGGCCATAACCCCATTTCACAGCACATGAAAAAGTGAGCAAGATCCCAAGGTTCTAAACTGGAGAACAGTGGCAAAACGGTTTTCACTTAGAATGTTCTTAAAAAAGGGTTCCAGTAAAATATTTGGTTTTCAGCAACCTAATTTTCAGAGTATCTATCATTATGAGTTAGGAGAAAAATTCACATTTGTGGACACAACCACTTTGGAAAACCTTTGGCAATTTCTTCCAAATCTGAACACATGTGTACCCCATAACTGAGCGTTTGCACTCCTGGGCATATACCCAGCAGAAATGCAAACATATATTCACAAAAGACATGCACAAGAATATTCATGGCAGCACTATTTATAATCAAACACTGGAAAGAACCCAAATTCTCAGGAAAAGTAGAATGGGAGAGAAACACTGGGAAATGCAGGCATGAGCATAACCAGCTACTGCCGCACACCACGAAATAGTGTTGCATGAAAGCCTCAAGACACAGAACGTACACCCTGCACAATTCATTTATATTAAGTTCAAAACAGGCAAAGCTCATCTGTGGTGATGTAAATTGCAAGAGGGACGGAAAGGAGCAAGGAAGGAGCATGAGGGAAGCCTCCAGGGAGTGGTAATGTTCTCTCTGATCAAGGTACCATAGGGAGGTACACTTACGATTTCTGTGGTTCCTGTAGATGTGTTACACTTCAATAAAAATTTACAACACACACACACACACACACACACATCCCCAAGTAACAACCAAGCTGCTAAATTGCTATCATAACAACTACCCTTTCAAAATATCCACAAAAACAATAATTTAAAATATGAAGTCTCCATTCTTCTTTCTGACAATAATCACATCACAAAATAAAATGTTTATGAGACCACTTCTGGCTCAAGACAATAAAACCACACCATTGGCTGGGCTCAGTGGCTCATGCCTGTAATCCCAGCACTTTGGGAGGCCGAGGTGGGAGGACGGCTTGAGGCTGGGAATTTGAGACCAGCCTGGGCAACAGAGCGTGAACCCCGTCTCTATAAAATATTTTTAAATTAGCCACACCACTAGCATCCTTAATAAGGGGAATGGGAGTGAGTATTTGAAGCATCTGAATCCAGTTTCTGGTCATTAAATCTCTTGCAATGGTATGAAAGTCACCTGCCAGAGGACCTGTTTCCCCAAGCTCTAAAACCAGTCTGTGTTCAAACAGGGGAATCAGGGCATATGGAGCAGCCCAGATGAGCATCAAGTGACACAGCTGTTGAGCGCCAAGGCCTTAAGGAAGGCATGGGCCTCCGATCCATTCCTGGGACAGAGCCTGTCCCTGTGCACCTGCTCCCAGCAGTGGGAATTTGCCTGATCCTGCATCCCCAGATCCCTTCTCTTTTAATGTCACCACTATCCTGGTTCTCCCAAGACTAGAGCCCTGCCCTGTTTGTACATTTTCTGTAGTTTTTGGTGGTTTTTAAAAAATTCTCTTTTCCTCTATTACTCTTCTATTTAATTTTGCATTCCTCGCTTCAGTTGAATGTAAAAATAGAAATACTAAGGTACGTAAAGAAACATGGGGAAAGTTCTACATAATCTTGGTAGGGGAAGCTGTTCTAAGTATACACAAAATCCAGATGCCATTTCTTAAAAACTGATAAACTGTATTACATTTTAAATTGATTTCATAACTACACAAATGAAATTTATTTCAATAAATTACTAACATAGTGCACCATTAGTGAGACATATTGTAAGGACAGAAAGAACTGAGGAAGAGGTTCAATACTAAATCCAGGCTTAATTTTCTCAATAGCTGGCCAGGAATGGGTCGAGGAGACCAATGCTATTAAATGGAGACTCCTTTGGTGGCCATAACCAGAAAGAAATATTGAGCTTTACTTAGCAGGTTTATTGTCAGTAGTGGCATTGGTGATGCAGCGCTGCAACTATTTGTTATGTATTATAGGATAGAACAATGAGCAAAGTAATTGAGATCCCACAGAAAATCCCACAAGATTTTCTGTGGCATAAGGGAGATACGATAGTGAATAGGAAGAGTTGGGGAAGAAGCTTATGATGTCATATTTGGATAAGAATCTCAACTCATGATATGTATTTATGTATGCACATGCATTTAATACAAGTGGTCCCTGACTTAATTTTTTTATTTTATGATGTTGGAAAAGTGATAAACATTCAGTAGAAACTGTACTTTTAGCACCCATACAACCATACTGTTTTTCACTTTCTGTATAGTATTCAATAAATTACATGAGATATTCAACACTGTATTATATTATGAACACTTTATTATAAAATGTATTAGATTACTTTGCCCAACTGTAGGCTAATACAAGTACTCTGATCACATTCAAAGGTAGGCCAAGATAAGCTGGTGATGTTTGGTAGATGAAGTGTATTAAATACATTTTTGACTTAATATTTTCAATTTACCATGGATCTATCAAGATGTAATCCCATCATAAGTCAAGGAACATCTGTATATGCTTTAATTTCATGTATTTAATTTTACATATTTTTAAATTCTGTAGGAAAATATAATGAACAAAATGAGACATAGGTGGAAATTCCAGAAAACATTTGTAACACATATGAAAAAGGGCTAATTTCCTTAATATATAAAGGACCACTTATAAATCAATTTTTAAAACTCAGCAAAGCACAAAGAACATGAACAGATATTACTCAGGAGAGAAAAAATAGATGGCTTCTTGGTAGGACGCAGTGGCTCATGCCTGTAATACCAGAACTTTGGGAGGCTGAGGTGAGTGGGTCACTTGAGGCCAGACATTAGGGACCAGCTTAGCCAACATAGGAAAACCCCATCTTTACTAAAAATACAAAAATTAGCTGGGCCTGGTGGCACACACGTGTAATCCCAGCTGCTTGAAGGCTGAGGCACAAGAATTGCTTAAACCTGGGAGGTGGAGGTTGCGGTGAGATCACTCCA
>NW_012121932.1:11380725-11408594 GCF_000951035.1 Colobus angolensis palliatus
TGATCCACCCGTCTCGGCCTCCCAAAGTGCTGGGATTACAGGCTTGAGCCACCGTGCCCGGCCAAAGCTGACTTCTTATATCAAAAAATGCTTAACCTTAAAGCAACAAGATACTCTACACATCTGTTTGGCCAAAATGCAGAGCACTGACATCAAATGCTGGTGAGAATATGGAGCAACAGGAACTCTTTTTCATTACTGATGGAAATGCAAAATGGTACAGCTACTGTGAAAACAATTTGGTGGTTTCTTTTGTTTGTTTGTTTTCTTTTTTTCTAAAAGGCCATTACAGCGTTAGATAGTTTGGTGATTTCTTACAAAACTAAACATACTTTTACCACATGATCCAGCAATTACACTCCTTGGTATTTACTCAAAGGAGTTGAAAACTTATGTCCACTCAAAAACCTATACACAAATGTTTATAGCAGCTTTACTCATAATTGCCAAAACTTGAAGCAACCAAGATTTTACTGAGTAAAAGAAGCCAATGTGAAAAGGCCACATACTGTATGATTCCAACTGTATAACACTCTGGAAGGGCAATACCATGAAGATAGTTAAAAGATCAGCAGTTGCCGGGAGTTAGGAGGATGGAGGGATGAATAGGTGGAGCACAGATGATTTTTTGGGTAGTGAAGCTACTATATATGATGCTATAATAGTGGATGCATGTCATGATACATTTGTCCAAACTCATAGAATGTACAACATGGAGAGTAAACTCTAAGGTAAACTATGGACTCTGGGTGATAATGATGAGTGAAAGGAGGTTCATCCACTGTAATAAGTGTACCCCATCTGGTGGGGAATGTTGACAATAGGGAAGGCTATACATGTGTAGGGCAGAGGACATACTGGAAATCTCTGTACCTCCTGTTCAATTTTGCTGTGAACTTAAAACTGCTCTAAAAAATCAAGGCAATTTTAAAAATATTCCTGACTTTACTTAAAATGTTTAAAATGCAAATGAAAAAAGCTCAATGGGGGGGAAATGGTAATAGCTATCAAATTTCAAATTCAGATACTTTTGACGCATAATTTCTCTTCTAAACACTTATCATGACTGGGCGCAGTGGCTCACACTTGTAATCCCAGCACTTTGGGAGGCTGAGGTAGGCAGATCACTTGAGGTCAGGAGTTTGAGAACAGCCTGGCCAACATGGTGAAACTCCATCTCTAATAAAAATGCAAAAATTAGCCAGGCGTGCTGTCATGTGCCTGTAATCCCAGCTACTTGGGAGGCTGAGGCAGGAGAATTGCTTGAACACAGGAGGCAGAGGTTGCAGTGAGCCAAGACTGCACCACTGCACTCCAGCCTGGGTGAAGAAGCAAGACTCCACCTAAAAAAAAAAAAATTTATCCTACAGACATACATGGATGGATGCAAAAATGTATGGATACCCTTTCTGTCCATCTAAAAGAAACTGTTTACTGAATTACAATATATCCATCCATACAATGAAATACTACTCAGCTGTTAAAACAATGAGATAGTTCATACATCTTGACATGGAAACATATCCAAGATACATTGTTAAATTTTTTAAAAGGCAAGACACTAAAATGATGTATTTGTAGTTACTCTCAGTGTCTAAAAACAAAAGGACATATATATAGTTTATATCCATTAAATATATCTACAAGAACCTAAAAACAAAAGCCCAAACAGTGGTTGCTTCTAGGGCAGGAAGCTGGAAGACTTGGTGGGGGTGTGGTGGGTTGATGTTGAAACAACTTTTCACTTATGCTGTCTTAAACTTTTTGGATTTTTATTAAACTATTTAAACGTAAGTAATTATTCAATTAAACAGCTTCTTCACTAGAAAAATGTAACTTAAAGGTTTTAATGAAAATTGAAAAATTGAAAAAAAAGGCGTGAAAAACCTACCAACATAGTATTAAAAAATGGATAGCATTAGTGCTCAGATTTCCCTCGATGAGTGGTCAGAGTTGTTAAGTGGTTTCAGACAAGTAAATACAGTCAGGTTCATTGCTGGGGAGGGCCGAGCCTTGTTACTAATGAAAGAAACACAGATTTAGGCAACACCAAGAAGCATTATACTATCAATAATGAAAACCAGTAAAACTGGAACTTTCCAAATGGTTCCACTCATTTGAATGACGTGTGCGTACCTTTTCCCAAATAACGCTGAGACACATCCGTTCAAATACACGGAAATTCCCATGCAGCCTACTCCTATGGAAGGAGCAAGTTCGCATGTCAGCTGCACAGAAAAGAGGGCAAGTGGTAAGAAGAGGAGATGGGGAGGGAGGCATTTTACAACTTTTCAAGACACCAGCACCAGCAACTTACTTGTTTATTGGGGGTAAGCAACCTTAGGAAAAAATGGCAATTAAATATAACTTTGTATTTCTGTAAGGCAATTTAGGAATATATAAGAATTATGAAATCATTCTTTTATCCTCTAGTTCTACTTTGGGTCCAAAGCTCCCAAGTTCATGTCAACGCTACTTATGTTAATAAACAAAATTAGAAGCATAATAAAACATGATTTTACTTTCTTTTTTTTTTTTTTGTAACAGAGTCTCGCTTTGTCACTCAGGCTGGAGTGCAATGGCGAGACCTCAGTTCACTGCAACCTCCACCTCCTGGGTTCAAGCAATTCTCCTGTCTCAGCCTTCTGAGTAGCTGGGATTACAGGCACACACCACCATGCCCTGCTATTTTTTGTATTTTTAGTAAAGACGGGGTTTCACCATGTTGGCCAGGCTGGTCTTGAACTCCTGACCTCATGATCCACCCACCTTGGCCTCCAAAAGTGCTGGGATTACAGGCATGAGTCACTGCATCCAGCCATGATTTTACTTTCTAAAATGTAAGTATGTAGATAGACTAATTCTAACATGTTAGATAATATTGAATTAAAAGCAGTATACCAAATAATGGATAAGCACTTGTTAAAATTATATAAGTCTATGCAGACATGATCAAAAGTAGAAAATTAATTTGGAGGAGTGGAAATAGTTTATAATGTATTCATTATATTGTGTGAATGCTTGTTTAAATTCACAGAAGAGAGCCTATCCATCTGGCAGGCAGTCCAACAGAACAAGGAGGACCAGATGGGCACAGTAATAGGTCAGTACTGGTAGAAAGAATATCCAGGACAGGATTAATTACTGATGCCCCTACCCGCCTTGGGACCCACGACAGGCCAGTTGGCTGGCTCAACTTGCCCTGCAGTCACCCAAGGGAATTAAAGGCCACCTGGTGGCTATATCAGAAAATTACAGCTCAGATGATTCCTGGAGGGCAGCTGCAGCAAGAAAAACTAAATAGGACCTAGACAGACCACAATGTATTGGTTAGCTTCACATACATACAGAAGCATCTTAACAGATCATCACTATTTCCGGCAAATCCTGTTACTTCCTCTTCATCTTTGCCAGGGTCCTCAGTCATGCCTTCTCTCACCTTAAATCAGCATAATACAGGTTGAACATCCCTAATCCAAAAATCCAAAATTCAAAATGCTCCTAAATCTGAAACTTTTTGAGAGCTGACCTGACACCACAAGTGGAAAATTCCACACCTGCCCTCAAGTGACAGGTCACAGTCAAAACAGCCGAAACTTTGTTTCATGCACAAAATTATTTAAAACATTGCATAAAACAGAACTGGCATAGGCATAGTAGTTCAAACCTGTAATTCCAGCACTTTGGGAGGCTGAGACAAGTGAGTTACTTGAGCTCAGAAGTTTGAGATCAGCCTGGGCAACATGGCAAAAACCCATCTTTGCCAAAAATACAAAAAAATTAGCCAGGCTGGCCGGGCACGGTGGCTCACGCTTGTAATTCCAGCACTTTAGGGGACCAAGGTGGGTGGATCACTTGAGGTCAGGAGTTTGAGATCAGCCTGGGCAACATGGCAAAAACCCATCTTTACAAAAAATAATTTAAAAATTAGCCGGGCATGGTGGTGTGCACCTGAAAGGCTGAGGTGGGAGGATCTCTTGAGGCCGGGAGGTGGAATTTGCAAGGAAGTGGAGGTTGCAAGGAGGTAGAGGTTGCAAGGTGCCAAGATTGCACCACTGAACTCCAGCCTGGGCAACAGAGCAAGATCCTGTCTCAATAAATAAATAAATAATAAAATACTGTGTAAAATTACCTTCAGGCTATGTATATAAGATGTATATGAAACAAATTAATTTCATGCTTAGACTTGGGTCCCAGCCCAAAGATATCTCATTAAATATATATGCAAATATTCCAAAATCTGAAAAAATCTGAAATCCAAAACACTTCTGGTCCTAAGCATTTCTGATAAAGGATACACAATCTATATCTCTATCTTCCTTCTTCTGAAAATGCCACGTGCAGAATTCATTACTATTGCATGTGAATGATCAAGATTTAGCATTTAAATAGTCAAAACCATCCCTTTGCGTCAGCACACCCTCTAATTCTTCTCCAGAAACATGGCAATATACATATTTTGTTATTAAACAATAACAATGATAACTGATTCACAAAGACAAATACACATTTTGCTTCACTATCTTTTTTTAGTGACTCATTCATTATTGAACACTATTCCCATCATTCAGTCAACTCTTGAATATCCTTTGAGATAGTTTGAGTAATTAAAATAGCAGCATTTAATTTCAGCTCTATTTTTGATAGAATTATTATTAGTACCCTCAGCAGAGGTCTCTCTGCCTGAAAGACAGCTCCCCCTTACCCCCCACCAAGTGACAAGTCCTGATATGACATTAAAAACGCATGAATCCCAGCTACTCGGGAGGCTGAGGTGGAAAAATCACTTAAGCCCAGGAGGTTAAGGCTGCAGTCAGCTATGATCACGCCACTGCTCTCTAGCCTGGGCAACAGAGCTGTACCCTGTCTCTAAAAAAATAACAATAATAATAAGTAAAAAGCATTTTAAAGGATAAGGAAAGTCTCTTTCAAAAGGAACTTCTGGGCACTGACACCTGACTCCCTGGGCTTTTGTTTGATTCCCTTCTCCACCGAGCTCTACTTCCTGATTACTCAGTTGACCATTCCTCATCTATTTGTCATGAAAGTGAGTGGATCATAGCAGAAGCTCAGAAAACATGAGTCCCTCCTCTTCCCATCCATTTGGACCAGGATGCTTATGCAAAGGCCAGAAGTGGGAAACAGGATGGCCAGCACCAGTTGTACATTAGAACGCAGGATGTGAATGAAAGAAGGCATTAAGGGGGTGATCAGGCCTCTCCTCCCAATCTTTGGGTCCACCTGTGGCTTTGGTAAGTCCCAGGACCAGAGTATGCCCTTCATTACCCCATCCACCTTAACACCCGCTACTCAAAGATGGGGTGCCCACCAGCCCTTCAGTCCATTGCCAGCCTGGGCCTGCCTGGGCTTAGTCAGGAGATGTTTCAAATCCTCCTTCCTTAAATTCATCTTGCCACAGTACTACTATTATTTACTTTTCCCAAACAAATTGAAAATGAGAAAGTGTACACAAAAGGAAACTTGGAAACAGACACCAAAAAAAATCAGATGATGCATGGCACTCTTCTAAGAAATCCTTCCACTTAACTGGATTCCAACACATTGGTTATCCAGTTCCCCTGGTTCTTATTCTGCTTGTCAATGATCAAAACATCAGAAAATAATTAACATCATCAACAGCAGGACAAACTGACAGTTATGAGTTTCCTGATGTATAGCCCCAGGAAGGATGAACCACCACTCCTGGCTATTCTCACCATGTTTTCATGTACAACTGGAATCTCATCCTGAGAAAACATGAAACGAACCCAAATGGAGAGACAGTCTATAAAACTACAGGCCTACACACTTAACAGCAAGATCATGAAAAGTGAACACATGCTGAGGAGTTGTTCCAGATTAGAGGAGACTAAAGAGTCATCTCAAGAAGATTATTAAGACAAGTGGTAAAATTTGGACAGTGACTGATATAATATTAGATAATAACATTATATCAAGGTTAAGTTTCCTGAATTTTCTAATTGAGCCATGGTGATAGGTTCTGTGTCCTCGCCCAAATCTCATGTCGAATTGTAATCCCCACATGTCGGAGGAGGGGACTGGTGGGAGGTGATTGGATCATGGGGACAGACTTCCCCCTTGCTGTTCTCGTGATAGAATAACCACAAGATCTGGTTGTTTGAAAGTGCATAGCACTTTCCCCGTCTCTCTCTCTCTCTCTCTCTCTCCTGCCTCACCATGGTAAGGCACACTTGCTTCCCCTTCACCTTCCTCCCTGATTGTAAGTTTCCTGAAGCCTCCCAGTCTTGTTTCCTGTACAGCCTGTAGAACTGTGAGTCAATTAAACCTCTTTTCTTCATAAATTACCCAGCCTGAGAACAGACTAATACATATGGCTATGTGGGAGAATGTTCTTAGGAGATTTCTGCTAAAGTATTTTGAAGTAAAAGGGCACCAATCATTTAGGAAAAAAGTAATGTGAATACATAGAGAGTAATAACATAGGGAGTGATGGACAAATGTGGCAAAATGTTAAGAATTGGGGTAAAGCAAATGTGGAAATTTTTGTACTATCATAACGCTGCTGTAAGTTTGGGATTATTTCTAGAAAGAGAAAAGAGAAAACACAAAAATAGAACATTCAATAATCAGATGCTTCACCTCTATTTTCTAATAGGTTTTTCATGTAAGAAAAGGGCAGAGTTTACCTGCAGCTCTCCTATCAGTAGCATTTTTAAGTTGAGTAGTAATAGTGATCATTGGGAAAGGGATTCCGTTATTTGGTTATGTGGACTGTATTAGTTCATTTTCATGCTGCTATGAAGAAATACACGAGACTGGGTAGTTTATAAAGGAAAGAAGTTTAGTTGACTCACAGATCCACATGTCTGAGAAGGCCTCGGAAAACTTACAATCATGGTGAAAGGGGAAACAAACATGTCCTTCTTCATATGGCAGCAGGAGAGAGAAAAAGTGCCAGCAGGGGAAACGCCAGATGTTTATAAAACCATCAGATCTCATGGGACTCACTCATTATCATGAGAATGGCATGGGGGGAACCACCCCCATGCTCTAATTACCTTCCAAGAGGTCACTCCCCTAACATGTGGGGATTACAATTCAGATTACAATTCAAGAGGAGATTTGGGTGGGGACACAGAACCAGACCATACCATGGGTCTACCAGTTTTTTTCCCTCATCAGCAAGAAGGCATTGATTTGCCTTATAGGTTCTCCTAATTAATCCTGAAGTCCTCTACCCATCTGGTCCAATGGAGAGTTTGCTCTTCTATGTTCACAAATAATAGTAGTGGATGAGCCAGGTGCAGTGGCTCACACCTGTAATCCCAGCAATTTGGGAGGCCGAGGTCGTTGGATCACCTGAGGTCAGGAGTTCAAGACCAGCCTGGACAAAATGGTGAAACCCTGCCTCTACTAAAAATACAAAATTAGCCTGGCGTGGTGGTACATGCCTGTAATCCCAGCTACTTGGGAGGCTGAGGCACGAGAATCACTTGAACCCAGGAGGCAGAACTTGCAGTGAGCTGAGGTCATTCCATTGCACTCCAGACTGGGCAACAAGCACATAGTGTATCCACTACAAGATAGTAGTGGATAAGTATTAAATGCTTGTATATGAAACACTGTGCCTTCTTAACTTTTATTTTATTTTTTAAAATTTATTTTTGAGACAGTGTCTTACTCTGTCGCAGAGGCCAGAGTGCAGTGGCATGAATGGCTCACCAGAGCCTCATCCTCCTGGGCTGAAGCAATCCTCCCACCTCAGCCTCCTGAGTAGCTGGGACCACTCAGCTATGCACCACAGGTAGGCTCCACCATGCTAATTTTTTTATTTTTTGTAGAGACAGGTTTCCCCATGTTGCCCAGGCTGGTCTTGAACTCTTCTGCTCAAGCAATCCTCCCACTTTGGCCTCCCAAAATGCTGGGATTACAGGTGTGCACCACCACACCCAGTCATGCTAACCTTTTAACAGTATTAAGGCATTTAATTCTTACAAGAATACTATAAGCTATGTACTATTATTTACCCATTTTTACAAATGAAGAAACTGAGGCACAGAGAGGGCAATACATTTCATGACCTCACAAAATGACTTGGTGGAGGAGCCAGGAATTGAAATCAGGTCTATCTGGCTCCAGCATTGATGCTCTTAACCGTGCTACTACACAACGTCTAGGCAGAAAGAGCCCTTGCTGGAGCGGCATTTTGTTGGGAGGACCATTGATCTGGCATTCCTACTCTTGGCACTAGAATTGAATACTGTCCTGAGTCTGGATATCTACCTAACCGTCACATGTCAGAGATGGCTACAAAGCCTTTAAGAATAAAAGTAGGGGTCAGGCGGGGTGGCTCATGCCTATAATTCTAGCGCTTTGGGAGGCCGAAGCAGGTAAATCACCTGAGGTCAGGAGTTTGAGACCAGCTTGGAAAACATGGCAAAACCCTACTAAAAATACAAAAATTAGCCAGGCACGGTGGTGAGTGCTTATAATCCCAGCTACACGGGAAGCTAAGGCAGGAGAATGGCTTGAACCTGGGAGGCGGAGTTTGCAGCGAGCCGAGATAATGCCACTGTACTCCAGCTTGGGCAACACAGTGAAACTCCATCTCAAAAAAAAAAAAAAGAATAGAAGTAGGGCCTCTTTCCCTGCTCCCCTGGCCCCTTCTTTCCCCTTCCACCATCTGTATATAAGTCTCAGGGATTGTAAAGACAACCAAGATAATGAAGGAACCCACACCATGGAGTGAGAAAGACACAAATTCGGCCACGATGAATTGTGATGTTAACGTGCCTCCATCCCCAGTTTCCCTCGCTGCCTTGTCTGGCTCCGTGGACCTCCTCCCTATTCCTCCTTTTCTCCTGCAGCTCCTTTGCAGGAGGGTCAATGCTCACTTCGTATCAAGGCTCTGCCTTTCACTTTGCTCCACACCAACTCAAAGTTCAACTGAAATCCAATATGGGCTCTTTATTTCCCTCACACCCACCATGCAAAATGCCCACAGCTGGTTACAGCTTCTGCTGCCTCTGATCTGAGTGTTTCTTTCTTTGAGAGTTCTCTGGTGGTGACCTCTGTGCTCAGCTATTCTGTTCCCTGCTCTGCCCTCACTGGGGCAACAGAGGGAATATTTTATATTCTGCTTCTTTGGGTAGCAAAAGTAAATTACACAAGGTGTGGTTGGCGAGGGGTCCAAGTTGAAGAGATTTCTATGTCAGGCAGAAACATGGATGCCTGTGACACTCTGAGTAACGACATTCAAAACCCATTCTGGATGCAGAAACCTGTAAACAAAATGTAGGGAGTGTGTATGGAGTGGGAGGGAGGAAAGAGCATATCCTTTTAACTTCCCAGAGAGGGAAAAATTTGTAGTGATCTGAAAATGATAAAACTTGGAAACACATGAAATCTGCCTTATGGCAGGCTCATCATTCCTTAAAACACAGCTCTGCTTGCTCTGCAATGATGTAGAAACCACTAATCATGTGCCACCATAAACTATTTAGACTTACCACTGTCCCATCTGGTAATCTTCATTTCCATACACTGAGTCATGCTATGGCCATGCTATGTCAGTTTGAGTGCTAGCACGGCAGCAAGATGGGTAGATCTGAACTAGATCTGGTAGCAGGGGTATGGTAGGTGCTTGAGGAATGACCAGTGGTAGGTAGCAGGACAGCACCTGCACCGAAGAGAAAATTCTTCAGGGGTTAAAGGTGGAGGGTGTCCAGGTTCTTAGCGTCTTGAACAAAGAATTGGACAAAACACACAAAGCAAGGAAGGAATGGAGGAATTATTGAAAATGAATGTACACTCCGCAGTGCAGGAGTGGGCCTGAGCATAGGGTTCAAAAGGCCCTGTTACAGAATTTTTGGGAGTTTAAATACCCCCTACAAAATTCCATTGGTAACTTTGGGTACGCCCTATGTAAATGGAGAGGATGAAGTAAAGTTACAGTCATTTACAGCGTACACCCTATGAAGAGGATATTTTCTGTTATAGGCTAAGTGTGAATTGGCCTAATGTTCCCTGCCTCCAGACCCTATTTTCCTGCCTCACAGGAAGGCAGAACAATGACTCAGATGATATACAAAGTCATAGTGAGTACCCAGTGACAACATGATGTCTCAGGGTGTCCTGCGAGACAGGTGAAGCCCTACCTATAGTACTCAGAAATCAGGGAGTTAGCATTGTGTAACTGTTAGCTGAATGCAGGCCACCAATCTCCAGGCCATGTCCCTTGGACGGACTGGCTTTTTGGAGTAGGTGGTACTGGTGGGAAGAAAGTAGACTCTGAGATTTGAATAGAAAGGGTACTAGACAGATCTAAGCACATTAGTGATCACATCGAACCAGGCATTGGAACCAGCTCACAGACTCCTCTAGTCTAGAAGTAAGGGTGAATTGGAGGCAGTCCTAGAATGTTGATTTACATGGTCAAGTGCCTCTCTATGAGGTCAGGATTGGTCCTACAGATCAAAGCTCCAGGCCACACATGTTAAGGACCCTCAGCCCAGGGAGGTGGCTTTAATGTTGGTTCTCCAGTGTCAGGAAGAGATCCTTCAGTCTTGGGGTAAGCATTTTCTGAGCACTTAGTATGTGTCAGTCTCTGGACTATAATGGAGAATAGTCCCTGCCTTCAAGACTCATTGGACCATCAGTTTGGATTCACTGAAGCAGGATTCTTTACAGCACTTCTGATGCAATTGTCATGGACTGGAGACCAGCCTCCATACAGGACCTGCAGGTACGGTTTGTTATGCCCTGCATGGCGAAATACAAATCCAGTAGAGGTAAAGGACCAAGTCTGAGGGGAACAGTTTGAATATCTTATATACCGCCCCACCACAGTGTTTTTAAAGGTTAGGTAATGTCGCTGAAAATAGAAAGAGGAAAGGTACATCCAGAAGGTGGAATAATAACCTGCCAAAGACATCCACATTCTAATCCCCGGGATCTGTGAAGACATTACCTGACGGAGTGAAAGCAACTTTGCAGATGTGATTAAATTAAGGGCCTTGAGGTGGGGAGATTGTCGTGCATTATCTGGACGAGCCCAATCCATTCACAGGGTTCTTTTCATCAGAGAACCTTTCTTGTCCAAGTTCATAGTCAGAGGGAGCTGTGACTACAGAAGAATGGTTGGAGACGTGCAACATTGTGGGCTTTACAGAGGGAGGAAGGAGACACGAGCCAAGGAAATCTGGCAGCCTCTAGAAGCTAGAAAAGGCAAGGAAACAGATTCTCCCTTAAAGCTTCCAGAAAGGGACACAGCCCTGTAACACTTTGATTTTAGCCCAACCAGGTGTTTGTCCCACTAGTGATCTCCAGAACTGTGAGATAAGTGTGTGTTGTTTTAAGCCATTAGGCTTGCTTGTGATTACTTGTTATAGCAGTGATAAGAAACTGATACATTAGCGCTTTTTTTTTTTTTTTTTTGACAGATTCTCACTCTGTCACCCAGACTGGGGTACAGAGGCATGACCTCAGCTCACTGCAACCTCCAATGCCTGAGTTCAAGCAATTCTCCTGCCTCAGTCTCACAAGTTGCTGGGACCACAGGCATGCACCATCATGCCTGGCTAATTTTTGTATTTTTAGTAGAGATGAGGTTTCGCCATGTTGGCCAGGCTGGTCTTGACATGCTGACCTCAGGTGATCTGCCTACCTCGGCCTTCCAAAGTGTTGGGATTACAGGCATGAGCTACCAAGCCAGCTGGCTTATTTTATGATGCTAAAAAGATTGGGTACTATCTATTCTCTAATACTTGCTAAATCTTCATCTATTATAGCAGGAAATAAATTGATAGTGTCCAAAAAGGATAAATTTTAAAATAACAACTTAAACATATTCTTTATATGTGGAGGTAAATATCAAAAGAAATGCCCAAGAGAAGTGAAAGTGGGTGCCTCTGCAGAGTGAGACTAAAAGATGGGGCAGGAATCTGCTGTTTTAGTGCTACTAATGCAATTTTTAAGAATCAGAAAACACTAAAACTTTGACTTAAGAAATGCTAAAACAACGTAATTAGACCTGTGTTTTCTTTCATATAAGCAGGCATTGTCTAGAACTGTACTGTTCTATATAGTTAGCCACTAGCTATATGTGACTTTTACATTTCATGTTAAAATTAACTAAAATTGGCTGGGCATGGTGGCTCACACCTGTAATCCCAGCATTTTGGGAGGCTGAGGTGGGTAGATCACCTGAGGTCTGGAGCTCAAGACCAGCCTGGCCAACATGGTGAAACCCTATCTCTACTAAAAATACAAAAATTAGTCAGGCATGGTGGCACATGACTGTAGTCCCACCCAGCTACTTGGGAGGCTGAGATGGGAGAATCGCTTGAACCTGGGAGGTGGTGGTTGCAATAAGCTGAGACTGCACCACCGCACTCCAGCCAGGGCGACAGAGTGAGACTCTGTCTCAAAAAAAAAAAAAACTAAACTAAAATTAAACTAAATTAAAAGTTCAGTCCCTCGTTCACACTAGCCACATTTTGTGTGCCAGAGTATTGGATTCATAGATTAAGAACTTTCCATCAGAACATTCTATTCGGCTATGCTGGTCTAGATTCTTTTGTTCTCTGCCCTGCACAGCCCTGAAGCCATTTGGGTTTGTAACTATTGTCTAGTGGCAAGATAAGTCTACAAATGCGAGTGAATGGGAGCCTGCAGGCCAGTTAAAGGAGTTACATCTGCCAGTTAGGATTAATGGAAAGCAAGATTAGAAAAGGAACAGACCAGCTCAGTTCCAGTTATCTAGGACTACATACCAAACCACTTCAAAACGTATCTGTTGTACCATAACCATTTTATTTGACCCTCAGCTGGAACATCTAAGGAAGGTCTCTCTGTGTGGCCTGGGCTTCTTCATCACATGGTGCCTGGGTCCAAGAGACAGGAAGTGGAAGCTGCCAGGTTCTGAAGACCTGGACCTGGAGACTGGCACTGTTCACTTCTGCTGTATTTCATTGGCCAAGTAGGCACACAATCCAGATTCAAGGGGAGGGGACATAGACCCCACTTCTCAATGAGAAGAGCATCACAGAATTTGGGGGCCATGTTTTAAAACCACCAAAGCTCAGAACTCCTCTTCTTCCTTATCAATGCCTACTTTTCAAGGAAATATACATATATATATTTTTTTTTACAAAACAAATTTTACAAAACCTTTATGAAGACACAGTCTTTACAACTTGCATGCCTTTGCTATTCTAAAACTATAAAGTACCTTACTACATGTCAAACACTGTGTAGACTATTACTCTTTCAAGTAATGACATAAAGGAGGAAACAAATGCAGTATCAAGAAAGTTTCTTTTTTCTTTTTCTTTTCCTTTTACATTTTTTTACATTTTTCCCTAAAAATTTCACTGAAGTGAGAAAGCTTCTTTTTTAGATGGGAGATAACTTGAACATGTTTATAGGCAGGAGAAAAAGGGTGTTGCCAAAATAGAAAAAGATTCTAAGTGTTAGCAGAGAAGGAAGGAATTGGCTAAAGAGTACTAGGGAAGGTGGAGCTGATTTCCGATTAATGTTTTTAAAAAAGGCTGGGTGCGGTGGCTCATGCCTGTAATCCCAGCACTTTGGGAGGCTGAGGTGTGTGAAATGCTTGAGTACAAGAATTCAAGACCAGCCTGGGCAACATGGGAAAAACTGTCTCTACTAAAAATACAAAAAATTAGCCAGGTATGGTAGTGTGTGCCTATAATCCCAGCTACTTGGGAGGCTGAGGCAAGAGAATCACTTGAACCCAGGAGGCGGAGGTTGCAGAGAGCCACGATCGCGCCACTGCACTCCAGCCTAGGTGACAGGGTGAGACTCTATCTCAAAAAATAAAGTAAAATAATTTAAAAATGTAAAAAAGAGTACCAGGGAAGGAATTTACATCAGGCCACAGGGGGCCACTCATCCTTTGTCCCTTCCAGAAATTTTTACATTTTCCTTTTAACGAGTCTGTGTCTTTCTCCTTATGAACATTAAAAAGCTCATTTGCACAGAACACTGTGTGGCCCACTGAGAATCCAATTCTAAAGGTGTCATAGCCTTCAATTCCATTATTTCCACCACTACCTCGCCCCACTTAGAAGAGGGTGCGCATGTCAGTGTTAAATGCTGCTCCTTCAATGGTTCTTCTAAGAAGCAAAGAAACAGGCTGCTGCAATGGGATCTCTGAGCAATTCTGATTTGCTGGGAATTGCAAAAGTTTTCTTTTACTCAGTGTTCTTAAGGTTTTGCTTCCATCTTCGAGAAATGAACCTTTTACTACTCCAAATTCTTCACCTAGAGAAACACTCAGAAGTCCACAGACACAAAAATGGCATTTATTAAACATTTAAATCACCTGTAGGGTAATTATCAGATAAGTACAGTATAAGGTTGCATGCATTATTATAATTACGATGCTTGACTTTTTTTTTTTTTTTTTTTTTGAGACGGAGTCTCGCTCTGTCGCCCAGGCTGGAGTGCAGTGGCGCTATCTCGGCTCACTGCAAGCTCCATCTCCCGGGTTCACGCCATTCTCCTGCCTCAGCCTCCCAGGTAGCTGGGACTACAGGCGCCCGCCACCGCACCCGGCTAATTTTTTTGTATTTTTAGTAGAGACGGGATTTCACCGTGTTACCCAGGATGGTCTCCATCTCCTGACCTCGTGATCCGCCCACCTCGGCCTCCCAAAGTGCTGGGATTACAGGCGTGAGCCACCGCGCCCGTCCGACATTTTCATAAAGCCATTTTATTCTGCAATTTAAAAGAAATGATTCACAATAAATCATTATTATTATTATTTTTTTTTGAGACAAGAGTCTCACTCTGTCACCCAGGTTGGAGTGCAGTGGCACTATCTTGACTCACTGCAAGTTCCACCTCATGGGTTCACACCATTCTCCTGCCTCAGCCTCCTGAGTAGCTGGGACTACAGGTGCCGGCCACCTCGCCTGGCTAACTTTTTTTTTTTCTTTTTGTATTTTTAGTAGAGAAAGAGCTTCACCATGTTAGCCAGGATGGTCTCGATCTCCTGACCTCATGATCTGCCCGTCTCAGCCTCCCAAAGTGCTAGGATTACAGGCATGAGCCACCACACCCGGCCCAATAAAGCATCTTTATTGAATATTGTCAGTGAATGAGCTTCAGAAGGTTTTTAAATGAGTCATATGATTTTCTAAAACTGCTAAGTTCCTACTTTCCAATTTGATAAATACATCTGACATTTATAAGTGTAACATCTAGTTACCCAGGGAGAACAAAATCCAAAAACCATGTGAAATCAGAGGGGCAAGGCTGTGACTCCTATCATGCATTCATCATGCTCCTCTCAGGTGTCTCCTGCCAGCTCTTGGATTACAGCTGTCCACAGCTCACAGGTAATAAACTCAGGCTATTCCAGCTTTCTGACTTCATTTTCATTCAAATCTCAACAAATATTTACAAAGCACTTATTATATAGTAACACTGCACAGGAGGCCAGTCAAATATAAGGAAGACAGTAGTAAATCTGTAAGATGGAGCAAGAACTGCAACTAAAGAATCAAAGAGGATATCTCTTCTAAATCCAGACATGTGAGAAAGAAAATAGAAAAACTCTTATTAGGTGTAGGAGCCAGGGAGCTTACATGAGCAGAAATGGGCAACCCAAGAACAGAATAGAATAAAGAAGCCATGCTAAGATAGTGAATTCTGAGCCAAATCTTTTCTTTCTTTCTCTCTCTCTCTCTCTCTCTTTTTTTTTTTTTTTTTTTTGTAGTTCCTGATCTCTGGTTGGAGAGCCAAATCTTTGAAAGAGTACTCCTGCAGAGGTTCCACTGGGCACCTGCTAGGGAAACAATGGGAGGGATGAAAACAGAGAAGGAAAAGAAAGCAGATCCAGGGTTCCCACCTCCCTGGGTGAACCCGACTATCCATGCCCATATTAGACAAAAGGAGATGAAAAGATGTTTTCCTGGGCTCCTGGTTTGTGTTATTTGAGGACTTCCTTTTTCAAACAATCTAATGTATCAGGTATCTGATTCAAGAGGCACATTCCTTGACATTCATAGTTAATTTATGGACTTATGGCTGCTAATATTTGTTGGCTGTTACAAAACTTTATCCACAGCTCATAAAGATTTCTTAGTTGTGAGCAATAGTGATTTAAATCTTTTTGTAGGGCAGGTTTGTTTTTCAGTTTAATTTTTGCAAGATTATTACAGTAATAGAACTTTGGCACTTTTACTAAGGGAAGGGAATCTCGAAGGATTTCAAAGCCAACTGTGTTTTCTAGTAAGCTCAGACACCCAAAACCCTAGGAAAGAGGCTCAGAAAACACGAGATGTAAGGTGAGGTTTGGCATAGAGTTTGAATGAGGAATGGCAAAGGCCGGCATCTTCATCCCAAAGTACCCACTGGCACACAGCATTTGCTAAGTAACTTACCAAGACAACAGGGGTAGCTTCCTTGGCTTTTTATTTATAAAAGCATGCTAGACACATCTCAGAACAGTGACTGGGAAGTCTGTCTGATGTTGTTGTTGTTACTGTTATTATTATTATTTGTCACTCCTTTGACAATCGTGAGATTTTTTGAACTCTGATAATGTGCCGTGCAGAAGACAAACTGAGAGGCTGGGAACAGTGACTCATGCCTGTAATCCCAGAACTTTGGGAGGCTGAGGTCAGGAGTTCAAGACCAGCCTGGGCAGCATAGTGAGACTCCCATCTCTACTAAAAATACAAAAATTAGCCAGGTGCAGTGGCAGGCGCCTGTAATCCCAGCTACTCAGGAGGCTGAGGCATGAGAATCGTTTGAACCCAGGAAGTGGAGGTTGCAGTGAGCCAAGATTGCACCGCTGCACTGTAGCCTGGGTCACATCTGAAAAGAAAAAGAAAAAGAAAAACAAAGAAAGCAAACTAAGATACAAAGGAAAGAAGAGACTTTTCAGAAAATCTGTTTTTTAAGCTCTTGATTCATAAAGTACAAAATGATCCTGGTCAAGCAATTACTTCAGAAGCCTAACCCTAAAGAAAAGCGTATCACCTTCTGTAAGAACAGATTGCCAAAGTAAACAGTGAGTATGTTCTGACTGCCTAGAAAGGCCCCACCTGTCACCTTTCTGGCAGGAGAGTGAAGGGAAGTAAAAGGTGAAAGTGTACAAGGAAGTTGCAACCTAAGTGAACCATGAAACCATCCCCACAGGCTGATAGTTGATATATGAAAATTCCATTGCTATTTGGTCATTTTTAAGAATAATTTTCTTGACTGTTTTTACTTAAATTTTTTCAAAATCAGTTATAAACTTTCCTTATGGGCCCGGCACCATGGCTTATGCCTATAATCCCAGCACTTTGGGAGGCCAAGGCAGGAGGATTGTGTGAGCTCAGGAGTTTGAGACTAGCCTGGGTAATATAGTAAGACCTCCATCTCTACGAAAAATAAATAAAATAATTAGCCGGCATCAAGGCACACACCTACAGTCCCAGCAACTTGGGAGGCCAAGGCAGGAGAATTGCTTGAACCCAGGAAGTTGAAGTTGCAGTGAGCCATGATCATGCCACTGCACTCCAGGTTGGGCAACAGAGCGAGACCTTGTCTCAAAAAAAACAACAAAAACAAAACTTTTCTCACGAAAAATTCCCTGAAATATAAAAATGTATTCCAAGGCCGGGTGCAGTAGTTCATGCCTGTAATCCCAGCACTTCTGGAGGCCAAGGCAGCTGAATCGCTTGAGGTCAGGAGTTTGAGACTCCTGAGTAGTCTGATGGTGAAACCTTGTCTCTACTAAAAATACAACAATTAGCTGGGTGTGGTGGTGGGCACCTGTAATACCAGCTACTCAGGAGGCTCAGGCAGAAGAATTACTTGAACCCAGGAGGTGGAGGTTGCAGTGAGTCAAGATTGTGCCACTGTACTCCAGTCTGGGCCACAGAGTGAGCCTCTGTCTCAAAAAAAAAAAAAAAAAATTGCTCCAAGGAACAGCACACACACCTCACAAATCACCACCAGCTTTACATTTTAGACTGTGATCATATGGAGCAGACAAAGGCTGAGGGCTCTACTGGAACTCGTTTTTCATCTGTAGAAACCACTATCTGGATAAATCTTTACCCGGAGAAGAAGCATCATCTTTGTCCCAAAAGCCAGATGATCTAATAGTATACCAGGGCGCGCTGTACCTCAGTTTCCTCATCTGTAATTGCCTTACGCAGTTGTATGAATGCCCTAGTACTGTTTCTTTTTTTAACTTTTTTTTTTCTTGCCTCAGGAATTTTGTACCTAGTACTGGTTTTAAAAGTGTACTACCGCTTCCGGTTCTAGGCGCTTCGGGAGCCGCGGCTAAAGGTGCAGACATGGCCAAGTCCAAGAACCACACCACACACAACCAGTCCCGAAAATGGCACAGAAATGGTATCAAGAAACCCCGATCACAAAGATACGAATCTCTTAACGGGGTGGACCCCAAGTTCCTGAGGAACATGTGCTTTGCCAAGAAGCACAACAAGAAGGGCCTAAAGAAGATGCAGGCCAACAATGCCAAGGCCATGAGTGCACGTGCTGAGGCTGTCAAGGCCCTCGTAAAGCCCAAGGAGGTTAAGCCCAAGATCCCAAAGGGTGTCAGCCGCAAGCTTGATCAACTTGCCTACATTGCCCACCCCAAGCTTGGGAAGCGTGCTGTGCTCGCATTGTCAAGGGGCTCCGGCTGTGCCAGCCAAAGGCCAAGGCCAAGGATCAAACCAAGGCTCAGGCTGCAGCTCCAGCTTCAATTCCAGCTCAGGCTCCCAAAGGTGCCCAGGCCACTACAAAGGCTACAGAGTAGGTATCTCTGTGTGCCAACATGAGGACAGAAGGATTGGTGCGACCCCCCATCCCCACCTCCGGGCTGCCATCTGCATGGGGCTGGGGTCCTCCTGTGCTGTTTGTACAAATAAACCTGAGGCAGGATTTGTTTTAAAAAAAAAAGTGTACTACCAATATTAAGATGAGATCCAAAGGAAAATTTGAGTGGTGCTTGAGCATTACAACCCGTAGTTTCCCCCTTTAAGAATTTTTTTTTTCCTTGAGATGGAGTCTCACTCTGTCGCCCAGGCTGAAGTGCAGTGGCATGATCTCAGCTCACTGCAACCTCCGTCTCCCAGGTTCAAGTGATTATCCTGCCTTAGCCTCCCAAGTAGCTGGGATTACAGGCATGCACTACCACATCTGGCTAATTTTTGTATTTTTTTAGTAGAGACGAGGTTTCACCACGTTGGCCAGGCTGGTCTCAAACTCCTGGCCTCAAGTGATCTGCACGCCTCAGACTCCCAAAGTGCTGGGATTATAGGCATGAGCCACTGCACCTGACCCCCCTTTAAGAATTAATTTCCCTATTGAATCTTTTAAAACAAAAAAGGCTTTGTAGATTATCACTGGGTTTAATCCTTTCTAGAAGCAAGAAACACCAGGGTGAATTTAGCTGAGACCCAATTCTTAAGTACTTGCCTACATGTCTAGGATAGTTATGAGTGTTTTCCCGAGAATCTTCAAGCAAAGAAATTCAGTTCCCTGAAATAGTTCAGGTTTCAAGTAAAACTACTACATAGGAGAGTTAAATTAAATAACCTCTAAAAGTTTTTTCCAACCATGGCTTTTATTTTTAATTGTCTTATGCTTCTCCCTCTCTCTCATTTCAAAGGTAATCAGGAAGTCTCCTAGGATAAGGTTATTATATTCAAGTCCTGCCAAAAAATGTAAGAAAAGAAGCTCCTATTTGAGTGGACCGAAAAGAACAATTATACCTCCTAAAAATAAAATGAGCCTAAGCTAAGAAAATGAAAAGGTTTCTAAAGAAGAAGGTCAGTACTTCTTTTTTGGTCTCCTTTCATCACGGTGTGATTTACTTTAATAGTACCCTGTCAAACTAGATGATTCAGTGGCCTCATCATAGCTTACAGAGCATTTCATCTGTGGTCACTCATCCTGCCTATGAAGAAATTGACATGTAGTCACTACAGAGAAACACTGCTCACCAATTTTTATTCACCACCATAACCTCCTGATCCTTGCCTAATCAAACAGAGAGACACTATCCTGCTTTTACCTACACAGAAAAAGATAGAAGATAAAACAATGTTGGGGGTTGTGGCTCATTGATGGTCAGATATGAAAAGCTGCTGCAAATTTTGTCCCATCGGTTCCTAAAACTGCAACATGAAAATGCATCATCATAACTATCCTTTACCTATCTCCCAAGAGTGAAATTGTTTTCCCCAATAAAAGTTTAAGGAAATGAAGTAATTGGTGATTGGGGCAGGAATATTATGAGTATTACCATACAGTTTTTTCCTTAAATGGTTAATTAGAAGGAAGTGTGGCATTCTTAGAGCTATTTTTTAATTAAGCCAGCAGACTCTACCAAGAATCTGATCCCCTCTCTAAGCAGATAATTACATTGACAAGTGACTTTCAAGTTTATGCCCATGGACTCCTAGATTTCTGATGTGTGCCAGGAGGTTACCATTCCAGTGTTCTGAGTGCTGGCCTCTGGGCCTGACCCCCTGTCTGCCTGGATTTGGAAATTTGCCTTCCCTTAGCTTGTGACTTGCCCCCCTAGATTCCAGGCTGTCCTTGACCTCTGGCAACAGCAAACTCGTTAACACTTGCTCTGCATGCATAAATCCTTGCCTTCTGCCCAATTCTTAATTCTGATTTTTGGACTTTCTGGACCAGGCTAATCCTTACAGTCTGGGGAGAAAGAAACCATTGTGAGACTGAAATAGCTAAGCCCAGAGTTTATGATTAATGAGGACAGACAGTTCAAGGAATCATTAACCATACAAATGTTCACAAATGATTTGCCATAAGGCCTTAGATTTTGCATATTGTATATATGAGGTTCATATATTACAGCCAGTGTCAGGACACTAACAAGTGAAAGACTTTTCAAACCCAGGTCAGGGAACACAAGGCATAGCTCTCAAAACGCACCTCAGATCATAGGGCAAAAATATGCAGACGTATGTAGTCACTGTTGCTGAGTTGACAGTGTCACCCGTGCCCTGAGGACAAGTTTGGTATCTATTTAAGACCTGAGCATCGAGAGGCTGCAAGAGGTGCATAAATTCTGGGAAACTCTTCATCCTTTCAAATACAAATGCACGGTATGTAAAATTACACATTTTTTTTGAGGAAACTCTCATTATAAATGTTCAAATATGGTAGGGGTTATAAAATAACAAATGGAGTTTGGACTATAAAAGGCTGGTGTGGAAGACCAAAAGGAATGCACAGTGGAGAATTAGAAGACTTCGTTAGAGAACTTGCTCAGGCACTGATCAGCTGGCTCTCAATTTCTCTGTAAAAAAAAAAAAAAAAAATTGAGGAATATACTTCTAAATCACATTTATAGCCCTTCCTGCTCTGAATGATTATTTGACCTTGACATAGAATAATAGGACTGGAAAGGACCTTAGTTACTTAATTCAACCACTAATCCTTCAGGGACAGAGACAATAGCATCTCCTGGGCCAGCCTATGCCCTTTCCAAAGAGCTCTTATCAGAAGAAAGGTCTTTTTTATCTTGAACTGGCACCTTTCTCTCTGTATTTTCTACCGTTAGTTCAAATTCTGGTCTCCCGGAAAACATAATCCAAATTTAATCCTTAACCCACATGACAGCTTTTCACATTCCCCTCTCAAATTCTGTCTCAAGCAAAGCACCGTTAGTTGCTTCACACATTCCTCATATGCTGAGGTTTTTTTGTTTTGTTTTGTTGGAGACAGGGTCTCACTCTGTTGCCCAGGCTGGAGTGCAATGGTATGACCTCAGCTCACTGCAACCTCCACCTCCTGGGTTCAAGCGATTCTCCTGTCTCAGCCTCCCAAGAAGCTGGAATTACAGGCATCCACCACCACGCTTGGCTAATTTTTTGTATTTTTAGTAGAGACAAGGTTTCACCATCTTAGCCAGGCTGGTTTTGAACTCCTGACCTCAAGTGATCGATCCGCCTCAGCCTCCCAAAGTGCTGGGATTACAGGTGTGAGCCATCACGCCTGGCCCATATGCTGAGGCTTTAAACCCTATCTCCAACCACTCACTTTTTTTTTTAGAGATGGAGTCTCATTATGTTGCCCAGGCTGGACTCCTAAACTCAAGGGACCCTCCTGCCTCAGCCTCCTGGAGTAGCTGAGAATACAAATGCACACCGCCATGCCACACCCCACCCACTCACTTTTGTCTGTTTCTGTTATTTGCTGTCATTGTCCTTCTTAAAGTATGGGGTAGGGGACATCAGAGCATCCAGAAGCAAATACTAAGGCAAGAGGGAGTATCATCTTCTCTCCCCTGTTCTGAGTATTATTCTTCATTAATGTGGCCCACTTATGAATTAGCATTTGAAGAACAGTCATATCACATCATTGAATTACTGCATGTTTATCTTACAGTTTTTTCCACATGTGGACATTAAGCAACACCTCTTCTATTCTGGGTTGTTTAATCAGGATTTTAATTCCAAGTATAAAACCTTATAGTTTTTATCCAACCCTGTTGGATTTCATCTTATTAATGTTGTGGAAGATTCTATAAGAAAAGTCCAAGGCAAAAGGAATCAGTAATGGATCTTCAAGGAAAAAGAAATAGGAAATAGTCCCAGAAATGCAAGGAGTTGACTAGGAAGCCTAGCTGAGGGACTACTAAATTAAGAGGGCAGATGGAACCCTGTGTTTATTTTTGCTTCCTCCTAAAACCCCAATGAATCAACATAACAGGATTCTTTCTAAGGCACAAACTCACAAAGACTGATAGAAAAGTCATAACAGCAATAAAATTTTAGAATTTGAAAAGCTGATGACCAAGTGGTAACTAACTAGCACATCTGAGAAAGCAGTTCTTAACCTAGAAATGAGGAAAGCCAAAAAGCAATTTGATATTCACCCCTGAAGTTCTAAAAGGCTCAGGAATTGGTGGTACGAGGTTCTACTGAAAGTGAGGGGGAAGGAGGGCTAAAAGCAGATTGATTGGATGAAGGGTGTTTTAAGAACACATAGGATCCCTGGAGCTTCTTCTCCACCTCATCTTAGGAGGCATATTATCTGGACAATAAGGCACTATTGAAGGTTGGCATACTGTTTCCAGGAAATTAAAGGGAGTATACTCAGCTCAGTCTTTTATTTTTTTTTTTCTTTTCTTTTCTTTCCTTCTCTTCTGACAGATTCTCACTCCATCAACCAGGCTGGAGTACAGTGGCACAATCTGAGCTCCTCTGCCTCCCCAATTCAAGCCATCTTCCCACTTCAACCTCCTGAGTGACTGGGACCACAAGTGCACACCACCATGCCTGACAAATTTTTTGTATTTTTGTTGTTGTTGTTGAGATAAGGTCTCACTATGTTGCCCAGTCTGGTCTCAAACTCCTGGGCTCAAGCAATCCACCCACCTTTGTCTCCCAAAGTAGTGTGATTGCAGGCATGAGTCACCATGCCTGGCCAGCTCGGCATTTTTTTTTTTTTAACAAACAAAATATTAAAGCATCTTCTCTACAGAATCCAACCAGTCCAAGAGGAAATACTAAAGAATTTCAACTTTAGGAGTTCCTCGATGACATTCTTCCCTTCTATGGTACTGGTCCATGGCCTGCTATGAACTGGGCTGCACTGTAGAAGGTGAGCAGCAGGCCAGCGAATGTTATTGCCTGAGCTCCACCTCTTGTCAGATCAGCAGGAGCATTAGATTCTCATAGAGGTGTGAACCCTATTGTGAACTGCACGTGTGAGGGATCTAGGTTGTGTGCTCCTTATGAGACTCTAATGTCGGATGATCCGAGGTGGAACAGTTTCATCCGGAAACCATCCCCCATCCCCAGATCATCATACAATGAAGCCCACAAATAAGCCCCACCCACATGCTCAGATCTTCCAAACAGCTTGCAAGAGTGCCTCTCTTGAATATAAGTAGCTATCTAAGATTCACCAAGCATCTGAGGCAAACCTCCAGTATGATAAACAGACCACAACAAACAGAACAAAACACCCAACTTGGAGGAAACAGACTGCAGAGAAAATAAGACATCACAAAACTGTAATTAATAACCTTAGAAAGATAAGAAGATATTACATTCAAGAAATAAGGATATTTAGAGATTATTTGCAGAAATGAAAATCTCAGTGAAAGATTTGAAAGATGCCGTTGAAGAAATTTCCCAGAAAGTGGAGCAAAATGACAAAAAGATGGGAAATAGGAATGTAGAGATTTAACGAAAATAAAAAGGTCACTCGAGAATATCTAGCACTTGAATAACAAGAATTCTATAAGACAAAAGTACCAAACTTTCTTAGCACCAGGGACCAGTTTTGTGGAAGACAATTTTTCCACGGACAGGGATTGGGGTTGGGGGATGGTTTCAGGGTGAAACTGTTCTGTCTCAGATCATCAGAAATTAAATTCTCATAAGGAGCACACAACCTAGATCCCTCACATGGGCAGTTCATAATAAGGTTCACACCTCTATGAGAATTTAATGCTCCTGCTGATTTGACAAGAGGTGGAGCTCAGGGAATAATGCTCACTTGCCCGCTACTCACCTCCTACTGTGCAGCCCAGTTCCTAACAGGCACGGCCTGGTACCAGTCCACAGTCCAGGGATTTGGGAACCCCTGCTCTAAGAGAAGAATTGGGAAAAAAAAATGAAAGGGAGGAAATTATGGAAGACATCATTCAAGAAAATTTATCAGAACTGAAAGGCATAAGTTTTCAGATAGAAAAGGCCCATCTAATCCCAGCACAATATGTGAAAATAGAACCACAGAAAAAAACACATGTACATGACATTTAAGAACACTGGGGTTTATAAAAGATTTCAGAAAAGAAAACAGGCCATATATAAAGAGTCAAGGGTCAAAATGTCTAGAATCCAGAAGAAAATGGAGCAGTGCTTTCAAAATTCTGAGGAAAAATTATTTCCAGGCCAAAATTCACGTATCAATTAAGCATAAGGGCAAAATGAAGACATTTTCAGACATGAACTATCTAAAAATTACTTCCTATATACAGTTTCTTAGGAAGGTACTGAAGGATGTATACCACCCAAACAAAGGAGATAATGAAAGGAGAGAAAGATATTGATTGAGACTTCAGAAGTTTGGGCTTACCAGATACAAAATATAGGCATTTAAAGGAATAAAACCTACAAAATTAACAAAGGTACAAAGTTTACATAACTGCTTATGGTGGAAAAGCAACAACTTTCTCACAAGAGGAAAAATGGGGAAACATAATTTCATTAACTGCCTAAGCACAGAACCAAATCTTTCATTGGCTTATAATACCATAGCTCTAGGGTTACTCAGAAATAGAATGATGGCATGTTCCTATGGGTTCCTTGAGGAGTTCATTCTTTCATGTAATTAGTTTGCTTACTTATTTGTTTGAGTGTGCATTTAGAACCTGTCTTAGTCTAAAACAGATTTAAAGTAACGTACTACTATAATATCTTCGGAGAGAAATTGAACAATCTGTGTGGTTTTCTTTACCCTCATTAAGAGAGATTTCTACTGACTGGCAAAAAAGATTATCTAAGTAGGAAAGTAGCACAATATTCTGGTATGCCAAAATAACATTAAGAAATTATCTGCATCGAAACAATGCCATTCAGCCGGGCGCGGTGGCTCATGCCTGTAATCGCAGCACTTTAGGAGGTCGAGGCTGGCGGATCACCTGAAGTCAGGAGTTCGAAACCACCTTGGCCAACGTGGTAAAATCCCATCTCTACTAAAAATACAAAAATTAGCTGGGCATGCTGGCACATGCCTGTAATCCCAGCTACTTGGGAGGCTGAGGCAGGAGAATCTCTTGTACCCGGGAGGCGGAGGTTGCAATGAGCTGAGATCGCACCACTGCACTCCAGCCTGGGCAACAAAGTGAGACTCTGCTTCAAAAAACAAAAGAAAGAAAGAAAAAATGGCATTCAAAATATGCATTTTGAAGCAATAGTTTGCAGATGAAAGAATATTATACACTATATAAATACTTAGGGGAAGTCAGATTATTATTTTTGTAAGCTACAGAGATGAAGGTGATACTGTCAAAGATAACTTTTTAGTATAATGACGTGTGAAACTTTGTGATGAGAGCTATTTGTTGCAAGAGTTTAGAATGTGGTCATAAAATAACCCACTAATGGCAAACTATAGATATGTCAAAAAGACATTATTTTTCACTAGAAAAAAAAAAAGGTGAGCCCTTTCTAGCCTGTTAAGTGTATTGATGGCTTTTTGGCAGAACTTTATTATTGTGAATCTCTTTCACTTGAAAAGCGTATTTCCAACATTTGTCACCTTGACTCCTTGGGGAGAGTATTACACTGATGGATTCTTAAGCTTGCTTTACAGGATATAAAAATGTAGAGGATTAAACCATTTTTCCTTGGTCACTGCTAAGGGGACAGGCTAGGAACCATGAACTTAGATGGCGGCAGCCCTTTGCTACCACCTCAAATTTCAAGCTTCAATGACATTTCAGAAAGCCTAGGAGGCTTTTAAATGTAAATGGAAAGAGAAATAGGCTTTGGCATTCCTAAGCCTATAGCAGGTCCTTCTAGATTCTAATAGAAATCTCAGCTTCAATTTTCAATATTTTGGTTTTGTTCAAAACTAATGCTGCACATATTTCCACTAACCATTAGCATAAGTAAGGTTTGGTGGAGAGCAAGCAGTCTCCACCAGCTTGTACTGGTGGAAATGGACCTGAAGATCGTTCATCTAGTCCATGAATATTTACAGAGCAACAGTTGTGTAGTGCCCTCCTAATTCCAGCATAACCAAGTCCCAGCTGTTAAGGAGCCTTCAAGGTCAGTGGGGAAATAGGATAATCACATACAAAATGAAATAAGAACATAGGGCTGTGCATTCTTAAATGATAAATGAATGGGGCAGGCATTAAGTAGCCATCAACTGGTTCTTCTCTTCTCTTCTCTTCTCTTTTCTTTTTCTGAGACAGAGTCTGGCTTTTGTTGCCCAGGCCTGGAGTGCAACGGCATGATCTTGGCTCACTGCAAACTCTGCCTCCTGAATTCAAGCGATTCTCCTGCCTCAGCCTCCCAAGTAGTTGGGACCACGCCTGGCTAATGTTTGTATTTTTAGTAGAGATGGGATTTCACCATGTTGGCTAGGCTGGTCTCAAACTCCTGACCTCAGGTGATCCACCCACCTCAGCCTCCCACTTTTCTATTTTTTTTTTTTTTTTTTTTTGAGACAGGGTCTTGTTCTGACACACAGGCTGGAATGCAATGCCACTATCATGGCTCACTGCAGTCTCGACCTCTCAGGCTCAAGCAATCCTCCTGCCTCAGCCTCCTGACTATCTGGGACTACAGGTGCACACCAACATGCCCAGAATTTTTTTTTTTTTTTTTTCCTGTAGAGAAGGGATCTCCGTATGTTGCCAAGGCTGAGCCACTAACTTTCTGAGAAGGGAGGTATCACTAGAGGATAGAGAGGCATCATTACTCAATGGAGCCCAGCTTCTTGTATTCAAATCTTGGCTCAGCCATTTGCCAGCCCTATGACCTGAAGCAAGTTACTTTAGCTACCTCTACCTTGGTTTCTGATCTGTAAAGAGCCGAGGTAACGGTGGGGATAATGTAGAAGCAAAAACTGACACTTTCCATTGTCTCCAATACGATCAAACGCCTTACATTCCACAGTCAGGAAAAAAAAAAAAAAAAGAACACTCTGAATATGAGACAAACCAAAATAAGTCACCCTGTCTCATTCTGACCCCCAAATAAAATCTTGAATACTTCCTACAAACTCCTTAAAAAAATATATCTCTTGGCCAGGCGCAGTGGCTCACGCCTGTAATCCCAGCACTTTGGAAGGCCAAGGCGGGCGGATCACAAGGTCAGCAGATCGAGACCATCCTGGCTAACATGGTGAAACCCCAT
>NW_012121932.1:11408882-11418890 GCF_000951035.1 Colobus angolensis palliatus
TTGCCATGTTGGCCAGGCTGGTCTTGAACTCCTGACCTCAGGTGATCCGACTGCCTCGGCCTCTGAAAGTGCTGGGATTACAGATGTGAGCCACCATGCCCAGCCTTTTCTCTCCTTTTTTTTTTTTTTTTTTTTTTGAATCTGCATCATAAATTTTATTCCCGATGCGGGACAGATTCCTTCCATCCCCAAATGAATCACATGCTGACCTGGAAAGACCTAGGAAACTCTCCTACCATCTCCAGGGAAGTAGTGAGAAAGGCAGGTGCTGGGGACTGGGAAGGCTTTGAAGTTTCCCAGCCTACTTATCCTCCCCTTCTCAAGAGAGGAAAACTGTTCCCTATTATTCCTCTCATCCACTCATCCCTTAAAAAAAACCCACAAAACCATCATTAGTAAACAAACAAAACCCCTTCAAGTATTCGGGGTTTGGGGTTCTGGGCTGGGACTTGGGGTTATGGGTCACCAATGAAAGAGGGAGGGGAAGAGGAGGAGGAGCCATCACTGTTTCTGCTGCAGGGCTTCCTTCCTTGCCGCATCCTGCAGCAACTGTGTGTCGACCTCGTCTGCTGGCAGCTGCACGTATCGGACCACTGAGCCCCGAATGAAGCAGTTCTTCACTGATAACATGTGAGGATATTTCTCAGGGTCTGTGACACTGATGTCAGTTAGTTTGATGTTGAGATACTGATCCACAGAATGGAGTGTTCCACAGATGCTCAGGTCATTCTTGAGTTCCACCACCACATCCTTGCCCACAAGGGACTTGAAAAAAGAATAGAAGAGCATGGTGCTGGCGCAGCGGGCAGCGTGCCGGAGCGGGAAGAGAGCCGGATGCTCTTCTCTCCTTTTCTAAATGCTTCTGCCTCTGAGTCTTCCTTTATGATAGTACCTACCTCCTAAAGCTATTGTAAGGATTGAATGAGTAAACATTTATAAAACACACAGCACAGTGCAAAGCTTTTGTTAAATAATAAAGTGGAAGCCGGGTGCAGTGACTCATGCTTGTAATCCCAGCGCTTTGGGAGGCCAAGGTGGGCAGATCACTTGAGGTCAGGAATTCAAAACCAGCCTGGCCAACATGGTGAAACTCTGTCTCTACTAAAAATACAAAAAAATCAGCCGGGCGTGGTGACAGGCGCTTGTAATCCCAGCTACTCTGGAGGCTGAGGCAGGAGAATTTCTTGAACCTGGGAGGCGGAGGGTGTAGTAAGCCAACGTTGTCATCATGCCACTGCACTCCAGCCTGGGTGACAGAGCAAGACTCCGTCTCAAAATAATAATAATAATAATAATAATAATAAAATGGAGAGAATGAGAAGGCTTCCCCGAGAAGAGTAGACTTTACTTGGTCCAGAAAAATGCATAAGATTTAGATGGAATGAGGGAATGGTGTGAGGACAAGGATGTGACAGCGTGACTAAGGAACACTGAGTAACCTCGTTGGAATGGAACAAAGGACTCACTTTGAGTGCGATGAGAGAGATACCATTGATGGGAGTTTCCAGTTTTGAATTACACATTGAAGGGCTTGTTCTTGTTGGTGAAGATAATAGGGAGTCAGTGACATATTTGTACTCAGTGACATGACTTGGCCACAACTCTGCTGTAAGCAGAGTTTTCTTCCACAAATGCCTCTGGAAGCCAGAGCTTCCAGAAATTTAACTTTATTTTGCATGCTGCCTGCTGCCTTTGCTGAAAATGAAGCACAGCACTGCTTCCTGCCTACTCCCTCCAACCTCCATAATGTCAGTGACTGCTGTTTCCTGCAATCTGTTAAGAGGCCACAATTGAAGTTATTTTGTAAACTAATTAGAGAAGCCACAATTAGCTTCTTGCGGATGTTCTAGCAGCATTTTTTTTTTCTGCCCATTGTATTTGAGGTCAAACCACTTCAGCTCATGATACAATTTCTGTTAGCACATTGAGTGCTGTGCAACCTTCACTGAGAACTAGTTCCAGAACTCTACTGCCACTGGTCACAACACTAACCAAGAAGAGAAATTCATTTATGGACCAATCTGGAGAGCATTGCTAATTATCTCTAAAGTACTGGTGTGAAGCTTGCTTTTGTTTTGCTTCTTCACTTTGTTTTCTAGCATCTGAAATTCTATACTTCCTTTTTGATTTTCTAATTTTTAACAAAAATCGACCAGAGGTGGTACCTCACGCCTGTAATCTCAGCACTTTGGAATGCTGAGGTGGGAGGATCATTTGAGATCAGGAGTTTGAGACCATCCTGGGCAACATAGCAAGACCTTGTCTCCACTAAAAATTAATAAAATACGAAAACAATAAATTTAAAAATTCAATGCAACAGAAGACAAAGAGCCTTTCACAATTTTCTGCCAGTCAAAATATTTGCCTGCCAAAATCTTTGACTCTACCTGAATCTTCTAACCCTTGGTGTTTTTCTGTCTCTGCAAGGGAGTCCAGAAGCTCTATGGGTATGTTTCAGGGAATGTAACTATTCACCTGTAGCAATTCCAATGTACTTGGTAGCTAGATTAAATCATTTAGTCAGCATGGTATTGGGAAAAGAGCACTGGGTTCTTGTCCTGACCATGATACTCGCACATTGCATATTCTCAAACAATACGCCTACATTCACTAAGCCTGATTTTTCTCATCTGTAAAACAAGAGGGTTGAACTAGACTAGACAGCACCTAACATCCTTTCCACTATTAAAATTCTACAATCCATGATCTCATGTGTATTAATTAATCAAGATTCCCTAAGTCAAGTCATCACACTCTGGGATACACTCATTGTGATAGAAAGTTTCTGACATAGCTCCCAATGTTCCATGACTCCTGATGTTCATTCCCATATGTAATCCCCTGTCCTTCAGTGTGGGCTGGACCTGGCAACTTACTTCCAATCAGTAGAATACAGCAAACGTAATGTGATGTCATTTTCATGATTAAGTACAATACTGCAATGCCAACTGATACTAATCTGATGCTAACCACCTGGGGTTAGAGCAGACTCCGCAGATGTAAGGACACAGTCCCTAACAAGACTGCCTGCATGTCAGGCACCAGCTACAAGTTTAGGGGTCCCCAGGCCACCGTCACTTTTGAACAATGAGCTACAAGTTTGGGGAGATTTCACTCCTCCCACCACCAGGTTCAATAATTTACTAGAGCAGCTCACAGAATTCAGGAAAGTGCTACACTTAACAATTACAATTTTGTTATAAAGGATACAAATCAGAACCAGCCAAATGAAGAGACACACAGAGCAAGTTCAGGAAGGGTCCCACACAGAGTTCCCACGTCTGCTGTCTGTGGGATCAGGACACATCACCTTCCTGGTACATCAATGTGTTCACCAGCCAGGAAGTATACCCAAACTTCAGTGTCCAGAGTTCTTTATTGGCATTCCACTATGTAGGCATGATTAACTGAATCACTGGTCATGTGATGTGATTAAACTCAATCTCCAACCTTCTCTGTTCCCTGGGATTTATGCTGAAAGTTTCAACCCTCTAATCACATAGTTGGCTGTGCTGGAATGGCCAATCCCTATGCTGAAACTATATGAGGACCCATCATGAGTTATCTCATTAGCATAAATTGAGGTGTAGTTGAGGGGCCCACCATGAGTAACAAAGACATTCCTAGAACTCTGGAAATTCCAAGGATTTAGAGGTTTTAACCTCCCAGGAACCAGGAGCAAAGACTAGACTAACTTTTTGTTAAACAACATTAGGTCCCAAAATATTGTGACTTTTGTCTTGCTAGTAGAAAAACGCTTTAACTGGCTTTGATGAAGCAAATGGCAAGGTATTGAGGAAAGCCTCAGTCAGTGAGGCTGAAGAAACTGAATCTCATCAACTGTGTGAGTGAGGTTGGGAGTATATCCTTCCCCAGCGGAGCCTTCAGATGAGGCCCTTGTAAATGAAAAATAAAATGCTAAGCACCCCAACTGACTGAATGGACCCCTCCTCTCAGCCAAGGGGATATCAGAGAAACCTTTAAAAAACTAGTTTGGGCCATGATGGGAAGTTGGGGGTCAGATATGCCTCATTATACTCTCCTCTCTTTGGAATTCAGGCACAACTGACCATCATTAACATTAAAGCAGAGATCTCAAGATTGACAAAACAGACTCTTTGTAGCAATAAGATGCCAAACTGCAACCTGACTCTGTGATAGCATCATGACAGTTAGCAGACCCTGAAAGTATTTTACCCTAAAATATATTTCCCTGACTTTTTTTTTTTTTTTTTTTTGAGACAGAGTCTCACTCTGTCACCCAGGCTGGAGTGCAGTGGCATGATCTCGGCTCACTTTAACCTCCGCCTCCTAGGTTCAAGCAATTCTTCCACCTAGGCCTCCAGAGTAGTTGGGATTACAGGCATGTGTCACCATGCCCAGCTAATTTTGTATTTTTGGTAGAGACAGGGTTTCACCCTGTTGGCCAGGCTGGTCTCAAACTCCTGACCTTGTGATCCACCCACCTCGGCCTCCCAAAGTGCTGGGATTACAGGCGTGAGCCACTGCTCCCGGCAACCCTGACATTTTTTTAATGGCTCTGCAAAGTTAACTCGTTTAGGGGAAATCTATGTAGAGAATCCTCTTCTCTTTCCAGGTCTGTTTCTGATCCTGAAGAGATTAGCTGAGCATTTAGCACATTTTAAAAGTCTGAATAGAAAATATTTGACTGGGCTCAGTGGCTCACACTTAAGGTCAGGAGTTCAAGACCAACCTGGCCAGCATAGTGAAACCCCATCTCTACTAAAAATACAAAGATTAGTTAGGCATAGTGGCACATGCCTATAATCCCAGCTACTTGGGAGGTCAAGGCAGGAGAATCACTTGAACCCAGGAGGCAGAGGTCGCAGTGAGCTGAGATAATGCCATTACACTCCAACCTGGGCAACTTAGCAAGATTCTGTCTCAAAAAAAAAAAAAAAGTTTGCCATGTATTTCTTGTAAGGGTGGCCACCTGTGAGACTTCTTCTACATAATAAGAACCTTGGTCTTCACAGCCCCTTATCTTAACCCAGACACTCCTTTCTATTAATTCCTAGTCTTTAGATATTAATTTAACTCTTTCAACTGATTGCCAATGAAAAAATCTTTGAATCCTCTTACGACCTGTAAATTCCCACTTTGAGTTGTCCCACTTTTCCAGATTAACCAATACATACCTTACATATGTTGATTTATGTCTCCCTAAAATATATAAAAGCAAGCTGTAAGCTAACAACCTTGGGTACATGTTCTCTGGACTTCCTGGAGCTGTGTCACAGGTCATGGTCCTCCTATCAAGCTCAGAATAAATCTTTTCAAATATTTGACAGAGTTTGGCTTTTTCATCAACACCCTTGATTTCAGTCTTGTGAGAACTCCTGAAGCAGACGACCTGGCTAAACCCTTCCCAGTTTCCTGATTCATGGTAACTGTGAAATAATAATTATGTGTTGTTTTAATCTGCCAAATTTTGAAATAATTTGTTATACAATACACATAACTACTACACTGGCTCTATTATGACTAAAAGTCAGTGATGTCCTGAACACAGACAATGGGAAAACTAAATTAAAGAAATAGATTTTCTATGCTAATGCTAAGTGAATGATAAAATGAGATGGATTTGTTTAAGCAGAAAACTACCAGGATTCTGAACTTCTTATCTTAGAAACAGAGTTGGAAAAGCTTGGCAATAAATCCTAATGTTAGCAATGTTCATCTTAAACTGTATGCCAGGCATGGTTCTAAGTACTTTATATTAATTATCTCATTTAATTCTCACAATAATTCTGTGAGGGAGTTATACTTACTCCTATTGCAGATGGGAAAACTGAGGCACGGAGGGACAGAATGACTTACCTTAGATCAAATAAGAGGTAAGCCGTAAAGTGAAGATTTGAACCTCTAGTGGCCAGAATTCAGAACTATTGCACTAAAACACTACATTACACTGCCTCCAATAAAAACTCAAACTGTAGGCTGGGCACCATGGCTCACACCTGTAATCCCAGCACTTTGGGAGGCCAAAGTAGGTGAATTGCCTGAGCTCAGGAGTTCAAGACCAGCCAGGGCAAGATGATGAAATCCCAGCTCTACACAAAATACAAAAATTAGTCAGGTGTGGTGGTGAGCACCTATAGTCTCAGCTACTCAGGAGGCTGAGGCAGGAGGATCACTTGAGCCTGGGAGGTCAAGGCTGCAGTAAACAGAGATTACGACACCACACTCCAGCCTCAGAGTGAGACACCCCCCCAAAAAAAAACAACCTCACACTGCAAAGGTTCACATTAATTTCCCAAAGTTCCACTTCCAAAGAGTTGCTTCCCCTAAGGTTTAACTACTATCTATTTATATGTCATTATTACAAAAGAGGATATAAAGTATCTCAATAGTTCTACAGTTCATCATAAATAAAATAAAATCAGTTGAGTAAATTGAAACAAGGAGAATATAAAGATTAAAAAAATAGAATGAAGCTCAGAGCAAAATGAAAGCTATGAGGGTTTATTCACCGGAGAGGTAGAAATTACAAAGTTAACTCTGAATGTTCAAGATTCCAGGCAAATAAAAAATATATATGATCAATTACATGATCCACAGAGCTCTCAAAAGATTAAAGAAAGTAGTTGCACAGGAAAATATATATATATATTATTCCTAGTTGAAACCAGAAGAAAATTTTTCCTGTAGGCTCCCACAAAGGAGACACTGTGTAAATACAGTCATCAACCACCTCGAAAATATCTATAGGATGCTGAAACAATGCTATCCAGCTTCCTGCTGATGGTCCAACACATGCACAGATTTTAGAATCATTAGAAATATTGATGAAATGCCTAACTTATCTCTTTTTTCTTTTTAAATTTTCTTTCTCAATTTTTTTATTCCTCCTACTCTCTGATACCTACTCTTTGGTGGTTTGAACATCAGTGGAAAACCTGTAAAATTTGGGGCTGAAAATGAAGACCAAATATAAAATCACTATAGCTGCTAAAATGGCTACAAGGAAGGAGAAAAGGAAGGGGAATAAAAGGAGGATGTGGTTCCCTCAATAAAGAAACTGCTTCCTTTATGCTGACAAACGAATCCTCCTTTCTCTATGTATATGTTCTGCATTCTGTTATCCCACCAGTCGCATTTTTTGTTTTTTAAATTTTTTTTTCAGACGGAGTTTTGCTCTTGTTGCTCAGGCTGGAGTGCAGTGGTGAGATCTTGGCTCACCTCAACCTCTGCCTGGGAGGCTGAGACAGAAGAATCGCTTGAACCCAGGAGGCGGAGGTTGCGGCGAGCCAAGATTGCACCACTACACTCCAGTCTGGGTGACAGAGCAAGGCTCCACCTTGTTAGGTATGAGTTCTAAATTTCTTTGCAAAGAATTAACATGTCAGTATGTTCAATTCTTTGCCTTCTACTTTTAAACTTAACTGCCTCGTAAAGCAACCTTTTTCTATTACCCTCCACCCTGACTCATTCCGATTACCTACTCCACCCTGACTGATTCCGATCACCTGCTTCACCCCAACTCATTCTGATTACCTGCTACCTGCTCTGCCCTGACTCCTGCCAAAGCACTCACCCTGTCATTCTCTTTAAATTAGCCAATCGGAATTAGTTTAGCCTGTGTGGTCTAACCCCAGCCAATAGGGGAACGACACAGCAGCAGGGACCACCTGCGTCAGGTATAAGAACCCCTTCCCCTCCCTTGTCCAAGTGTGTGCTCACCATTGTTCCATCTGTAAGGGTGCACCCTTCTATATAGAAATACCTTGCCTTGCTGAGAATTAAAAAGAAAATTTTATACTCGAGTGCTATTCCTTTTGTGGCATCAAAACTTTATACATAACACACCTCAAAAAAAAGAAGAGACAGGGTCCCACTCTACTGCAAAGACTGGAGTGCGGTGGTGTCATCATAGCTCACTACAGCCTTGAACTACGGTCTCAAGTGATCTTCCCACCTTATCCTCTCAAGTAGCTGGGACTACAGGTGTGTGCCACCACACCTGGCTAATTTTTGTATTTTTTGTAGAGGTAGGGTTCTCACTGTGTTGCCCAGTCTGCCTCAAACTTCAAGTGATCCTCCCTCCCTGACCTCCCAAAGTGCTGGATTACAGGCATAATTGCATCTGGTCCTAGTCAAATTGTAAATATGCTATTCAGACACACTAGATTCAAACACTTATAGCTTCTTATTTTGAAGTTGCAATATGATTCTTATTCTTTGCTGTGAAATCTAAATCCTCCGACACCACCTTCCACAGCCCAGCAGGAGAATGTCCTGCCACACGTAGCTATTTGAAGTCTCTGGCTCACCTATTTGAATGCTCATTATTTCCCAGATTCAAATGGCCTTATAAATGCACCTATTGTATGATTATGGAAGAACTATTAAAAATAATTCAGAAGCCAAAGGTTATAAAACAGAGACATGAGTAATTGCTTTGGTCTGTGATCGTTAAATGGCATCCATAAAAGGCCAAGCATTTAAAGTGGGGCAGGATAAGGCAAAACAGCACAACTTCCCAGAATGTCCTTTAGCAGATCAATGCTTATGGTTGTCTAATTTCATGTGATTATTAGAATAGACGAGTGAAGGCCAGGCGCGGTGGTTCATGCCTGTAAACCCAGCACTTTGGGAGGCCAAGGTGGGTGGATTCCTTGAGCTCAGGAGACCAGCCTGGCAACATGGTGAAACCCCATCTCTACTGAAAACACAAAAAATTAGCCAGGTATGGTGGCATGTGCCCATAGTCCCAGCTACTCAGGAGGCTGAGGTGGGAGAACCACCTGAGCCCAGGAGGTCAAGGCTATGGTGAATGGAGGTCAAGCCACTGCATTCCTGCCTGGGTAAATGGAGGGAGACTCTGTTCCAAAGAAAAAAAAAAAGACAAGTGAGTCTCAAAGGGCTAACCCTTACCATGAAAGGGACTTCTCAGAACCTGGAGAAGTGGACTATGTAAATTGAAATCACATTACGATGTTACACTATTATTTATATTGGTAAAAGGACAAATGCATATTTTTGTTGTAAAAACTCCTTTTTTTTTTTTTTTTAAGATGGAAGGAGTCTCCTTCTGTGGCCCAGGCTGGAGTGCAGTGGCACGATCTTGGCTCCCTGCAACCTCCACCTCCCGGGTTCAAGCGATTCTCCTCCCTCGGTCTCCCGAGTAGCTAAGATTACAGGTGTGCACCACCACACCTGGCTAATTTTTATATTTTCAGTCGAGACAGGGTTTCACCATGTTGGTCAGACTGGTCTCAAATTCCTGAGCTCAAGTAATCTGCCCGCCTCGGTCTCCCAAATGCTGGGAAAGGCATGAGCCACCATGCCTAGCCCTGTAAAATTTCTAAAAGTAGCATTTGCAAAAAATGATCTTGGTTGCTGAGAATACAAGAAACAATGATTCTCAGAGTCATAAGAAAGGAGGGGAAATGAAGGTGTGCCTTTCTGTGGATACACTCAGCACCTCAGGACAGGACCTGGGATGGTTATGATTATAAAAGATAATGGGGGCTGTGCACAGTGGCTCACGCCTGTAATCCCAACACTTTGAGAGGCCAAGGCAGGAGAATCAGTTGAACCTAGGAGTTCAAGACCAGCTTGAGCAACATCATAAGACCTCATTTCTACAAAAACAAAATTTAAGTTAGCTGGGCTTGGTGGTGTGCACCTGTAGTCCCAGCTACTCCAGAGGCTGAGGCAGGAGGATTGCTTGAGCCCAGGAGTTTGAGGCTGCAGTGAGCTATGATCACAACACTACACTCCAGCCTCTGACACCACAGATGACAAAGTGCAACCCTGTATTAAATAAAAAGAAAAAAAAAGATAATCAAGAGGATATAAAAGAAGACATAGACTTAAAAGTTGAGAAAATTGGCCAGGCCTGGCGGCTCACACCTGTAATCCCAGCACTTTGGGAGGCCAAGGCGGGCAGATCAAGAGGTCAGGAGTTCAAGGCCAGCCTGACCAACATGGTGAAACCCCATCTCTACAAAAAATACAAAAATTAGCCGGGCGTGGTGGCGC
>NW_012121932.1:11418990-11421328 GCF_000951035.1 Colobus angolensis palliatus
CTTGAACCTGGAAGGCGGAGGTTGCAGTGAGTCAAGATCATGCCACTGCACTCCAGCCTGGGCGACAGAGTGAGAGATTCTGTCTCAAAAACAAAAAAAAAAGTTGAGAAACATTGTACCAGCCAATGGGCCATGTCTAACTCATCTTCCTTTCCCCCATGCTAAAATTCCTTTAAACAAAATTCTAGGACAAATAAATCCAAATACATCTAATCGATGGTGATGGAATGAATATCAGTGGTTGCTTGGGGCAAGGGGTGTGGAAAATGGAAACAGATTGGAAAGGGGCACAAGGAAACCTTTCAGGGTGATGAAAATGTCCTATATCTTGATTGTGGTGGTGGTTGTATGAGGATATATATTTATTATTCATCAAACGGTACCAATAAGTGTGTACACTTTATTATATGCAAATTATACCATTATTAAAGCTTTTTTTTTAAGACTGTGTTGCCCAAGGTGAACTTGAATTCCTGGGCTCAAACAATCCTCCAGCCTCACCCTCCGGAGTAGCTGGGACTACAGGTACATGCCACCACGCCCAGCTATTAAGTTGATTTTAAAAGGAACCGTAACATGTTCAAAATAGAATCCTTGCCCTAAACCTGCTCCTCAAGTCTTCCCCATCTCAGGAAATGTCAACTCCATTCTTTCATTTATTTAGATCTTGGAGTCATCTTTGACTGCTTTGTCTATTTAATCTACATTTTCTTTATTTTCATCTATATTTGAAGGATATCCAGACCCTGATCTCTTCCTAGTACTTTTCCCTCTTCCATCCTGGTGCCCACTATCATCTCACTGACGCAGGAACCTCTGAAATGGTCCCCTGCTTTCATAGCCTCCTGACTTCTCAACTATTCTCCCTGACATGGCCAGAGTGATCCATTTGCAATATTTTTGCTCACATGACTCCTGCGCTCAACACCGCTCATAGTTTCCTTTCTAATTCAGTATAAATTCCGAAGTGCTTACATGGCCTGCAAAAGACCCTTTGTGATCTGTCCCCAACCCTCTCCCTCATATTCACATATTCTCTCCCATCCTCAATGTACACACCTCTACACTTCTCATTACAATTCTCTTTGCTCACTAGGCTCACTATCCTCCATGCTGTTTTTCAAACACACCAAGCACACTTCCGCCTCAGGACTTTGACTTGTGCCTTTGCCTTCAATAACATTGACATCCTCCCAGATATCCCAAGGCCTCATCAGAGAAGTCATCATTAACTGGCCCATGTAATAGCATTCTGTCTCTCTCTCTGTCCCTCAATCCTGCTTTATTTTTCTTCATTGCACTTATCTTACATATTGTATGTGTTTCTTTCTCTCCCCTAACTAGAATGTATTTTGTATGTTTTGTTTGCTGCTATATCCCAAGAGCCTACAGCAATACCTGGCATATTAAAGATGGTCAACACATTTTTGCTAAATGAATTAATGAGTCCATTTTTCTTTCCTTTCAAGTCCTGACCATGAATATCTTAAAATTGGCCTGGCTAAAATGTAACTCTTGGCTGGGCGTGCTGGCTCACACTTGTAATCCCAGCACTTTGGGAGGCCAAGGCGGGCGGATCACCTGAGGTCAGGAGTTCGAGACCAACCTGACCAATGTGGTGAAACCCCATCTCTACTAAAAATACAAAAATTCCCCAGGCGTGGTGGTGGACACCTGTTGTCCCAGCTACTCAGGAGGCTGAGGCAGGAGACTCACTTGAACCTGGGAGGCAGAGGTTGCAGTGAGCTGACATAGTGCCACTGCACCCACCCTGGGTAACAAAGTGAGACTCTGTCTCAAAAAAATAAATAAATAAATAAATAAATAATAAAAATAAAATGTAACTCTTGGTTATTGTCATTGTGCTGAAACTTGTGCCTCCTTTAGTCTGTTCTTCCCATTTAATGGCCTCATCCTTCACCTTGGTGCTCAAAAGACTAGAAATCATCCTTGATTCCTCTCCTTACCTCATCTACTGCATTCAATCCATCAAAGATCCTTTTATTCATAGATTTATCTCCAAAATATATCCTAATCCATCTCTTTCCTTATATCTCTACTGCCACCATCCTAGCTCAAGCCAACATTGTCGCTGCCCTGGCACATTAAAATAGATTCCTGACTATTCTACGGATATCCTCTTCCAATTGAATATCCACACAGAAGCTGGTGACATTTTCTTTTAGTGGTGGTTGTTTTTTTTTTTGGGTTTTTGTGGTGGGTTTTTTTTTTTTATCGCTAAAATAGCCTTTTGAATTATTGATGTTACGAACTTGTATATTTATATGTTGTGCACCCCAAAATGTACACTAATAATTCTTTAAAGTGCATTGGTTTT
>NW_012121932.1:11421378-11461961 GCF_000951035.1 Colobus angolensis palliatus
TCATTATTATTTTTTTTGAGACACCCAGGCTGGAATATAGTGGTGCATTCTCGGCTCACTGCAATCCTCGCCTCCCAGGTTAAAGCAATTCTCCTGTCTCAGCTTCCCCAGTAGCTGGGATTACAAACGTGCACCACTACACTTGGCTAATTTTTGTGTTTTTAGTAGAGATGGGGTTTCGCCATGTTGGCCAGGCCGGTCTCAAATTCCTGACCTCAGGTGATCCGCCCACCTCAGCCTCCTAAAGTACTGGAATTACATGTGTGAGCCACCACGCCCAGCTGCTGGTGACATTTTCAAATCAGAATATGTTATTTTCTGATGAAAAGACCACAAACTTCAGTGTCCAGAGTTTTTACTGCCATTTCATTATGTAGGCATGATTGATGTAGGTCATGTGCTGTGATTAAACTCAGTCTCCAAACTCCTCTGCTCCCTGAAAGTTGAGCTGAAAGTTTGAACTCTCTAATCACATAGTTGGTCATTCCAGCACGGCCAATGACTATACTGAAACTATTTAGGGGTCCATCAGGGATCATCTCATTAGCATAAATTCAGGTGTGGTTGAGGGGCCGACCATGAGTAACAAAGACACTGGTATAACTCAGGAAATTCCAAGGATTTAGAGGTTACCTCTCAGGAACCAGAACCAAAGATCAGGCAAATTCTGTGTTATACAACAGACCAACTGTTCTGGTCTCAATGTTTAGCTTCCTTGAGCCCTTAGAATAAAATGTAATCATCTTCCTGTGGCCTAGAAGACTCTGTGTGATCTACCTCTTGCCTATTACCTCCCTCTCATTATCATCCACCCCCCTGGCTTTCTTTCAGAAGCACCAAGTTCATTCTGACCTGGTATTCTCTTGCTTGAATCTCTGATGGTTAATTTTATGTGTCAACCTGACAGGGCTATGGGGTGAAATGGCCTTTTGAAGACTCAGTGACTCAAATGTCCATGGTCTCCACTTCTACTACTAAAGGAAAATGCACTTAAAATATTCAAACTCTTTAATTCATTAATGTCTGATACAGTTTGGACATTTGTCCCCTCCAAAACTCATGTTGAAATGTAATCCCCAATGTTGGAGGTAGGGCATGGTAGGAGGTGTTTGGGTCATACTGGCAGATCCCTCATGAATGTCTTGGTCCTGTGCTCATGATAATGAGTGAGTTCTCATAAGATCTGGTTGTTTAAAAGTGTGTGACACAGCCTGCCCCCCCTTGCTGCCTATCTCCTGCTCTTACTCTTGTCATGTGATGGGGCTGCTCCCACTTCACCTTCCACCATGATTGTAAGCTTCCTAAGGCTCCACTAGAAACAGATAGAGCCATACTTGTACAGCCTGCAGAACTGTAAGCCAGTTAAACCTCTCCTCTTTTCTTTATAAATTACCCAACCTCAGTTATTTCTTTGTAGCAATGCAAGAACAGCCTAACACAATATCACTCCTGATAAATTATTCTAAAATATTTTTAATTTTTAATTTTAGTCTATAATGTAAGTAAAAAATCAGAAACAACCAGAGTGTCCAATATTTGGTAAATGGATGAGTTAACTATAGGCGTTTTTTCTTTTTGAGATGGAGTCTCGCTCTGTCACCCAAGCTGGAGTGTAGTGGTGCCATCTCAGCTCACTGCAAACTCTGCCTCCTGGGTTCAAGCAATTCTCCTGGCCTCAGCCTCCCAAGTAGCTGGGATTACAGGCACCTGCCACCACACCCAGCTAATTTTTGTATCTTTAGTAGAGACCAAATTTCACCATGTTGGCCAGGCTGGTCTCAAACTCCTGACCTCAAATGATCTGCCCGCCTCAGCCTCCCAAAGTGCTGGGATTACAGACGTGAGCCACTGTACCCAGCCTAGACATTTAACATTATAATTACCAACTGCTATGGTCTGAATGTCTATGCCCCCCAAAATTCATATATTGAAACCTATTCCCTAATGTGATAGTATTAAGAGGTGGGGGTTTGGGGAGGTGATTAGGTTATAAGGGTGGAGCCCTTACGAATGAGATTAGTGCCCTTATGTAAGAGGTCCAAGAAAACTTACTCATCCTTCCCACCAGGTGAGGACACAGCAAGAAGGCATCATCTGTGAAATAGAATGAGCCTTCATTAGACATGAAATCTGCTGGCACTTTAATCTTGGACTTTGCAGCCTCTAGAACTGTATGTAAGACAGAAATTTATATTGTTTATAAGCCACCAAGTTTATGGTATTTTTATTACAGCAATTTGAATGAACTAAGTCACCAACCTTATATAACATCAAGGAAAAAATACTTCTAATATGTTATATATATTTTTAAAAAACCAAAATATATTTACTTTTTTTTTAGACAGGGTCTTGCTGTGTCACCTAGGCTGAAGTGCACTGGCCCAATCATGGCTCATGGCAGCCTCAACCTCCTGGACTCAACTGATCCTCCTGCCTCAGCCTCCTGAATAACTTGGACCACAGGTGCTTGCCACCATGCCTAGTTAATTTGTTATTTTTTTTTGTAGAGACAAGGTCTTGCTATGTTGCCCAGGCTGGTCTTGAATTCCTGGGCTCAAGCAATTCTCCCACCTCAGTCTCCCAAAGTGCAAAGTTTAAATTTGTAAATTTTTGGCCGGGTGCGCTGGCTCACGTTTGTATTCTCAGCACTTTGGGAGGCCAAGGCGAGTAGATCACTTGAGGTCAGGGGTTCATGACCAGCCTGGCCAACACGGTGAAACCCTGTCTCTACAAAAAATACAAAAATGGTGCCATGTACCTGTATCCCCAATTACTCAGGAGACTGAGGCCAGGAATCACTTGAACTCAGGAAGCAGAGGTTGCAGTGAGCCGAGATTGTGCCACTGCACTCCAGCCTGGGTGACAGAGTGAGATCTTGTCTCAAAAAAATATAATAAATAAATAAATTTGTAAACATTTATGTTAAAAATATGTGAAATGAGAGTATAGTATGCAAGGAATTGCAGAGAAGTGAAACTACTGGATTAGAATAGCAAAAATAGAGGTAGTTTATGTTTTTTAAATTTTTCTTTAATGCTGGTTCAATAAATTTTTACAAGAAAAATTTTATACAAAACAAAATGATGTTTACTTTCAGATCTTGTGGGTACTATTCAGCAATGTATGCCTGAAGACCGGTTTTTCCAAACCTGCTGAACCTAAGAACTCCCTGAAGTTCTTGTTAATATAGGTTCCCTGGACCCGCCCCAGATGCATTGAATCCACATCTCCAGAGAAGGTACCCAAGAATCTTTGTTTTTAATAAGCACTGATGATTTGGCAACCACTAATTTAGGGTGCAAATGACGTCATTGTGACTTGAAAGAGCCTATGTCCACCAATTGACTTGCACCCATAAGTATATGTTTCTCATGCCTCCTTATTCCCTCTTATTAAAGAACCTCAACCTTATTCTTCTATGAGCTCAATGGATAGCAATGTTCTCAAGTAATACATACTAACAGAAAAGAAAATTAGAGCCTGACTTAGGTTACTCAATGAATTACAGGTAGAGAGCAGACCAAAATACTATTTATGCAATCTGCAGGCAGAAAAAATGAAGCTATTTTTTTTAGTGACATTAAAATGATTGCAATGATAGACTGGGAAGAGGGTAATAATGGAAGAAGGAAGTAGATAGAAACACAAAATCAAGCTTCCTATAGTCAGAGGGAAAGATACCCCTGTTCCTTCATTTTCCTTCCCACCCTCAGCCCAAGTTAAGGATAAGTGGCTACATAGTCAGAGTCTGTCTAGGAATCCAGCTCAAGTTTTGTTAGGCTAAATGCTGTGAAGAAGTTCCCAGGGGGAAATGGTGGCCATATATTCATTTCCAATATGTGACAAGGTGGAAGGGTGTTTCCAGAACCTGTCAAATGAACTGTGAAGATATGTACTGGGAGAGTCAAGAGAAAGAACAAAGTACAAAACAGGTCAAGTGACTCAGTGGTTTGGTTCTAGACCACATACCCCCTTTTTTAGGCAACAGCCAAACTGATGATGAGAGCAGCCAAGTTACTTAGCGCCCCTATAGTAGTCTGTTCTCACACTGCTATAAAGAACTGCCTGAGACTGGGTAATTTATAAAAGAAAGAGTTTTAATTGACTCATAGTGCCGCATGGCTGGGGAGGCCTCAGGAAACTTTAATCATGGCAGAAGGAGAAGCAAATACATTCTTCTTCACACAGCGGGAGGAGAGAGAAGAATGACAATCAAGCGAAAAGAGAAGCTCCTTGTAAAACCATCACAGCTTGTGAGAGCTTCACTATCACAAGAACAGCATGGGGGAAACCACTCCCATGATTCAATTACCTCCCACCAGGTCCCTCCCACCACACATGTGGATTACGGAAACTACAACTCAAGATGAGATCTGGGTGGGGACACAGCCAAATCGTATCAGGCCTCCACTGTACTGGACAAGAGCCTCCCCCTACTATGCATCGTGCTGGCCCAGCCCATAAGATTAGGCAACTGCCTGCCCTGGTTTTCCACTTAACTCTGCAAGTTCACACTTAGTCCAGCCCAGAACATTACTAGCTCACCTAGGAATTCTCGTGCATGCCTTTTTCTCATCAGCCTCTCCCCATTCACCTCCTGCTGTCTGAGATGATTTCTTAAACCATAGTTCTGCGAAATATTGCTCCAACCCACTAGACAAAATCTCCTTTGATAAGAATATCATGATCCATGTGCCACTGCACCCCAGCCTGGGCAACAGAATGAGACACTGTCTCAAAAAAAAAAAAAGAAAAGAAAAAGAAAGGAAGAAAAAAGTCATGGTCCAGTTCGTGAAACCCCTTGGGTTAATGGACTGCTGGCTTCTCCATCCTAAGGAGCAGTTTCTCCCACTCTGGTTCCACCTAGTGCCTTAACCTAAGCCCTTGATGTTATATTCAAGTCATCATAAGAGATGACTGATAGACAAAGGACATCAGAATGATGCTCAATGATGCACGCCTGCATCTGAAATTTTGTAATAGTGATGAGGATAAATACACCTTTACAGGGTAACAATTGTTTATTTCCTTCAGAGACAACAATGCTTCAAGAATCTCAGAACCTGAGCGGAAAGGCAGGCATGTAGCTCTTTAAAAGTTCTTCTCCCCAGTCTCCTACTTTCTGAGATGCATTCAAATCTGGTGAATGGGGTCTGAACCACAATTATTCGTTCAGAACCCATCATTTAAATTCAGAAATATTCCTGACACCCCCAAATCTTCAGCCCTTGCCATCCAGTTTTCTCCTATAATATTAGTTCTCCCATTTCATGCCTCCAAATCTGCAATCCACCCTTCTCAGCTCTCGGTGTCTTCTGTTCTGACATGCGACAAGTTGCCTTTGCCCCTTAACTCTGTCCTCACTTCCTGATCTGGTTCTGATGTACTTCTGCTGCACCTGCTTCCACTACTGATACCCTGAAACGTGCTTCCTCCAGTGGGTGCAAGACAATGACCCGGGGACACTAAAGACATCAGGAACGCCGTGTGGTGTATTTCTACCCAAAATGTGCAGACGTTTCTTCTTTTGAAAGCTGCAGAATCATTCTGGCTTATTGTGTATGGCTTAGGACTCCAAACCATGGTGTCACATTTAAATGAAACCTAGAAAAGATATGAAGCAGTGATTAATGAGAGTCGTCATCTCCAGGACTGTAATTTCTGTCAAAGACTCCATGCACAGGAGTCTCCAGTTAGTCTTAAATCAGAAACACTTGATCCTGAAGCTGCATAGATTAGGATTTCACTTGGGGAAGAGGGTCCTTCACAGTGCATACGGACTGTGGCTCACACAGCTGACAGCTGCTCTATCCACAAATGCCCAATCCCTGAAGATGGCAGGCAGTGATGCTGAACCCTCATTGTTAAACAGCTGAACAAACACTTCACCCCTATTCCAGACCAATGGCTAATTAACTTTGAACACTGCCCATTGTGCATCATTATAGTTTTGTCTAATTCATTAGATATTTGCGAGCTTCTACTATGCCAATGTACCATGTCAGGTACTTGAGACATACAAAGATAAATGAGACAAGTTCTCAGCTGGACGCAGTGGCTCTTACCTGTAATCCCAGCCCTTTGGGAGGCCAAAGCAGGCGGATCACTTGAAGTCAGGAGTTTGAGACCAGCCTGGCCACATAACATGGTGAAACCCCGTCTCTACTAAAAATACAAAAATTAGCCAGGTGTGGTGGTTGGGCGCCTGTAATCCCAGCTACTCAGGAGGCAGAGACAGGAGAATCACTTGAACCTGGGAGGCAGACATTGTAGCGAGCCGAGATCGTGCCACTGCACTCCAACCTGGGCAGACTCCGTCAAAAAAAAAAAAAAAAAGAGATAAGTTCTGTCTTGAGAAGAATTATAAATCCAAACCTAGATTTTAAAAATCAAACATATTTATTTATTAGAAAAAGTCAAATGATGACCTATCTCCCACAAACTTTATGAAAATTACTTAAGTAGAGGCCAGTGTCTGAAACTAAGAGGCAAATGGCAACAACAACAACAAAAAAAGTAAAAAGAATTCTGAAATAGTTACTGCTCAGAAAATCGAATTACAATGGTACTGTGAATTTCAGTACACAGTTACACAATTACTGCAGCTTTTTTACAGATTTGGGGGTAAAACATAAATACAGACAGAGCCTACAGTATGCCTGAGAAACAGGTGTGGAGCTTATTTACCATGAGATTCTCAGTGTTTCTGATTTGGTAGATCTTGGGTACGGTGCAAAAACCTTAATTTTTTTTTTAAACAAGATCTTGCTGTGTTGCTCAGGCTTGCCTCAAACTCCTGGGCTCAAGGGATCCTCCCTCCTCAACCTCCTGAGTAGCTAGGACCACAGGTGTGTGTCACTGCACCCGGCTAGAACCTTACTTATTATTATTATTATTATCATCATTTGCATTTTCTGTAGAGACGGGGTTTCACCATGTTGGCCAGACTGGTCTTCAACTCCTGTTCTCAAGTGATTGCCCACTTCACCCTCCCAAAGTGCTGAGATTACAGGCATGAGCCACCACACCCAGCCTAGAACCTTAATTTTTAACAAATGCTTCAGATGTTTCTGATCCAAGTTTCTCACCAGAATTTTGAGAAATACTGACCTTTAGCAATAAGAGATAGACAGATAATGCCTAGCTGGCTCAAGACTAAATTGGGATATTGAGATTCAAATATCCAAATGCTTTGCTGTCTACCGACTCCTCAGCCCTCATTATCCTCCATTAAAATGTTCTCTGACTAAAGGTCATTACCCTAAGAGAAATAAATCTGAAACAGAAAGTCAAATACTACATGTTCTTACTTCTAAGTAGCAGCTAAACAACGGGTACACATGGGCATACAGAGTAGAAGAACGGACACTGGAGACTCCACAAGGTGGCAAGGTGGAGCGGGGATGAGGGTTGAAAAATTATTTATTGCATACAATGTTCTCTATTTGGGTGATGGGTACACAAAAAGCCAGAGTTCACTACTATATAATACATGCAAAAGAAATCTGCACTTGTACGCCCTAAATCTATTTTTTTAAAAAGTTAATTAATTTTTTTAATAAAATAAAATGTTCTCTGAAAGTGAGAGAAGGGTCCTGCAGCAAGTGAAAGATGCCAACGCTTAAGATGCATTTGCTTTATGAAGCTGGGCATGGTGACTCATGCCCTGTAATCCCAGCACTTTGGGAGGCCACGGCAGGTGGACTGCTTGAGCTCAGGTGTTCAAGACCAGCCTGGGAAACAGGGCGAAACCCAGTATCTACAAAAAAATACAAAAATTGGTCAGGCATGTGGCATGCACCTGTAGTCCCAGCTATGCAAGAGGCTGAGGTGGGAGGATGCTTGAGCCTGGGAGGGGGAGATTGCAGTGAGCCAAGATTGCACCACTGCTCTCTAGCCTGGGCAATAGAGCAAGACCCTGTCTCAAAAAAAAAAAAAAAAAAGATTCATTTGCTTTATGGAAAATCCAATTCTGCAAAGAAGTGAGCCATGAAAATATTTGGGTAAAGGACTTTCCAGGCCAAAAGAATGACGCTGAGAAGGGAGAAAGTTTGGTGTGAGAAGGAAAGAAAGACAGTGAGACTGAAGCAAAAGAGAGAAGAGGCATAAACCATGAGGTCAGAGCAAACCCAGAAGACAGACTTTATCAAGTCTTATGTGTCTTTGTGAGGATATTGGGCTTTTATTGAGTGGAATGGGAACCATTGAGCAAAGAGATGTGATCAGACTTATATTACAATAACATCATTCTAGCTGCTGGATTGAGAACAGACTGAAAGGGGGTCAGGAGGGATGCAGGGACATCAGTTAAGAGGCTGTTACAATAACCCAGACAAGAGATGATGGCAACTTGGTCAAGCATCAGAGATGGTAAGAAGTGGTAAGATTTCCAACGTGTTCCAAAAGTGGAGCCTATGGGATTTGCTGATGGATTGGATGTGGGATGTGAAAGAGAGGAGTCAAGAATGATTTCAACTAAGGAGGATGGGGTTTCCTTGTGGGGTAATGAAAATATTCTAAAATGGATTGTGGTAATGGTTACATCACTGGGAATATACTAAAAACCAGTGAATTGTATACTTTAGGTGGATAAACTGTTCGATACATATAATATCTCAATAAAATTGTTTTTTTTTTTAAAAAAAAAGAATGACTTCAAGATTTTTGGTCTGAGCAACAGGAAGAGTGAAGTCACCCCTCTAATGAAATAAGGAACACTTTGAGAAGAACCAGTTTAACGGAGCTCAGTTGGGGATACAGTAAGTTGGGAGATGCTAATTTGAGATGCCTATTAAATATCTAAATAGAGAAACTCCTTAGGCAGTTGGATATTTGAATCTCAAATTCACAAGAATGGTCTGGGCTGCAGATATGTTTGTTTTAAAAGCCAAGGACAGTGGCTCCCACTTGTAATCCTAGCACTTTGGGAGACCAAGGTGGGAGGACTGCTTGACCTCAGGAGTTTGAGACCAGCCTGAGGAACATAGCAAGACCTCATCTCTACTTAAAAACTTGGTGGTATGTGCCTGTAGTCTCACAGTCTCAGTTACCTGGGAGGCTGAGGTGAGGATCACTGCAACCTAGGGCATAAAGGCTGCAGTGAGCTATGATCAAGCCGCTGTTCTCCAGCCTGGGTGACAGGGCAAGACCCTGTCTCAAAAATAAATAAATAAAAATTTTTTAATTGTAATAAATAAAAATTAAAAGGACTAGATGAGATCACCTAGAGAGTTAATGAAGGCAATAAAGAGAAGAGGTCCATCTGGGCGTGGTGGCTCATGCCTGTAATCCCAGCACTTTGGGAGCCTGAGGCAGGTGGATCATGAAGTCAGGAGTTCCAGACCAGTCTGACCAACATGATGAAACCCTGTATCTACTAAAAATGCAAAAATTAGCCAGGCATGGTGGTGGATGCCTGTAATCCCAGCTACTCAGGAGGCTGAGGCAGAAGAATCGCTGGAACCCAAGAGGAAGAACTTGCAGTGAGCCCAGATCATGCAACTGAACTCCAGCCTGGGTGACAGTGAGACTCCGTCTCAAAAAAAAAAAAAAAAAAAAAAAAAAAAAGAGAGAGAGAGAAAGAAGAGGCCCCAGGACTGGGCCCTGGGACACAGCAATGTTAATTATGAGGGAGATGTTTTGGTTGCTATAGCCTTGTAGTGATTTGAACTCAGATAATGTGATGCCTCCAGATTTGTTCTTTTTGCTTAGGATTGCTTTGGCTTTTCAGGCTCTTTTTTGATTCCATATGAATTTTAGGGTTGCTTTCTCTAATTCTGTGAAAAATGACATAGTACTGTTATAAAAGTAGAAACACAGACCAATGGAACAAAACAGAGAACCCAGAAATAAAGCCAAATGCCTGTAACCAACGGATCTTCAACAAAGCAGACAAAAACACACACTGGAGAAAGGACACCCTATTCAATACATGGTGCTGGGATAATTGGATAGCCGCATGCTGAAGAATGAAACTGGATCCGTATCTCTCCCCACATACAAAAATTAACTCAAAATAGATTACAGACGTACATGTAAGACCTGAAACCATTAAAATTCTAGAAGAAAACATAGGAAAACTTCTTCTGGACATTGGCCTAAGCAAATAATTTATGACTAAGACAACAAAAGCAAAAGCAAGAAAACCAAAAATAAATAAATGAGACTTAATTAAACTAAAAAACTGTCTGCACAACAAAAGAAATAATTAACAAAGTAAATAACCTACAGAATGGGAGAAAATATTCACAAACTATACATCTGACAAAGGACTAATATCAAGAATCCACAAAGAACTGAAAAAAAAATCAAGAAAAAAACAATCCCATTGAAAAGCAGGCAAATGACATGAACAGACATTTTTCAAAAGAAGATAAACAAATGGCCAAGAGGTTGGGCGCGGTGGCTCTCACCTGTAATCCCAGCACTTTGGGAGGCCAAGGCAGGCAGATCTCTTGAGGTTAAAAGTTTGAGACCAGCCCAGCCAACATGGTGAAACCCCATTTCTACTAAAAACACAAAAATTAGCCAGCGTGCTCATGCACACTTGTCATCCCAGCTACCTGGGAGACTGAGGCAGGTGGATCGTTTGAACCCAAGAGGCAGAGGTTGCAGTGAGCCAAGATCGTGCCATGGCACTCTAGCCTTGGTGACAAAGCAAGACTCCATCTCAAAAACAACCAAACAAACAAATGGCCAAGAAACACATGAAAAAATGTACAGCATCACTACCCATCAGGGAAATGCAAATTAAAACCACAATGAGATACTACCTGACCTCAGTCAGAATGGTCATCATTAAAAAATTCATGGCCAGGCAAGGTGGCTTACACCTGTAATCCCAGCACTTTCAGAGGCCAAGGCGGGTGTATCACTTGAGGTCAGGAATTCAAGACCAGCATGGCCAACATGGTGATACCCCATTTCTATTAAAAATACAAAAATTAGCCAGGTGTGTGGTAAGCGCCTGTGGTCCCAGTTACTCAGGAGGCTGAGGCAGGAGAATCACTTGAACCCAGGAGGCAGAGGTTGTAGTGAGCTGAGATTGTGCCACCACACTCCAGCCTGGGCGACAGAGCAAGACCCTGTCTCAATAAATAAATAAATAAATCCAAAAATGATAGATGTTGGTGTGAATGCATTGAAAAGCGAACATTTATACACTGTTGGTGGGCATGTAAATTAGTACAACCTCTGTGGAAAATAGTGTGGAGATTTCTCAAAGAACTAAAAGCAGATCTACCATTCAATCCAGCAATCCCACTACTGGGTGTCTACTCAAAGTACGAGAAGTCATTATATCAAAAAGACACCTAAACCCATACGTTTATTGCAGCATGATTCACAACTACATAGATATAGAATCAATCTAAGCATCCGTCAACCAATGTGTGGATAAGTATATACTACATTTCTATCCCATGGAATACTACTCAGTCACAAGAAAAATGAAATAATATATTTTGCAGCAACTTAGATGGAACTGGAGGCCATTATCCTAAGTGAAGTAACTCAGGAATGGAAAACCAAATACTGCATGTTTTCACTTTTAAGTGGGAGCTAAGCTATGGGTACACAGTGGTGTAATGGACATTGGAGACTTAGAAGCAGGGAGGGAGGTGAGAGATGAAAAATTACCTGCTGGGTACAATATACACTATTTAGGTGATGAGTACACTAAAAGCCCAGACTTCACCACTATGTAATTCATTCATGTAAGCAAAAACCACTTGTACCCTAAAGATATGGAAATTAAATAGTAATAATTTTAAAAGATGCAATTGATTGATAAGGTGTAAGATTGTCTTGAAAACTTAATTTGTTACAATAATTTCAGTCTTGTGTAAAGCTGCTAGAGCTAGTACATGGAATAAAGACTCTCTAGGAAGTGTTACCATATCAACAAATGCAATCAGATCTAAAAACAAAAAGAAAAAAGAATGAGGGAGATGAAGAGAGGTAGAGGAAAGGCCAGTGGAACAGAAGGAAAATCAGGATGGCATACTGACCTGAAAGCCAAGTACAGGAAGTGTTTTAAAGAGGGTAGAATCATCAACTGTCAAATGCTCCTGACAAGTCAAGTAAGGTGAGTACTAAGAATTGACCCTTGGATTTAGCAATGTGGAGGTCCCCAGAGAACTTAATAAGAGCCATTTTGATGATATGGTCAGAGTAAAAGCCTGACTGAAGTGGGATCAAGAGAGAATATGAGAAGAGAAATTGGAGGCAGCAGCAAAAGTGGCCAACCCTTTTATGACATTTGACTGTGAAGAGAAGGACAGAGATGGGGTAGTAGCTGGAAGAGTAGATGAAGTGAAGAGATGTTCTCCTAAGATGGGAGAACTAATGGCATGTGTGTATGTGGAAGAGAAATAGAAGCAATCAGAAGAAACATCCACAGGCTCTTATATTTACCCATCAGTCTGCACCTACCCATGTGCTCTGCCTCCTCTTCTGTTACTTAGGATGAACTTTTCCAGTTCCCAGCTGATACCCGCATTTCCACTTGCGTAACAGATCCTGTCCTCTCTCCTCTACTCAAGAAATCAGCAATTCCTTCTCTCCCACTAAAGTTTCCTTGTCTCCCACTAAAATTTCTCTCTTTACCTACTATTTTGACATTGAAATAAAAAGTCAGGTCAATACTTGGATGGGGGATTGAAGGAGTGAGAAGAGAGGAGAAGATGTAAAATAACCATTTAGAAAAAGAGTAGAGGAAGTCAGCTTGGAAAATATGCAGTGACTGCAGGGCAGCAGTAGAATCCACTGGAGGGTCACAATTACAAAGTTAAAGTGAAAACAGTCAGCTAGGTTGCATATATTTTGGTAGCCACTCTCAGTTCTCTAATGCAGGAAGGAGTAAGTAGAGAATTGGATTTAACAATATTCTAACCTGGCCGGGCATGATGGCTCACACCTGTAATCCCAGCACTTTGGGAGGCTGAGGCAGGCGGATCACCTGAGGTCAGGAGTTCAACATGGTGAAACCCCCTCTCTACTAAAAATACAAAAATTAGTCAGGTGTGGCGGTGGATGCCTGTAGTCCCAGCTACTTGGGAGGCTGAGGCAGGAGAATTACTTGAACCCGGGAGACGGAGGTTGCAGTGAGCTGATATTGCCCCACTACACTCCAGCCTGGGCAACAGAGTGAGTGGGACTCCATCAAAAAAAAAAAAAGGAAAAGAAAGAAAAGAAAGAGTAACTGTAGCAGGGAATTGGAACAATGAGGGATTGGCTAGTAAGAAATAAATAAAACTCTAAAGAATAAAAGAATAGCAAATATAAGTAGTAGCCATGTTCTTTGAGCTGGGATAGAATATCCAAGGAAAGGGCTCCCCAGGCCCAGGACCCAGATCTTGGAGGGCACAGGTGTGACTCACTAGGCAGCAGAGAAGTCGCTATGGTTCTGTGCTGGCAGAACTTGCTGGAAATCTGCCCTTTGGAATTTACCAGAAATCTGTCCTCTGAGATGTCAGGGAAAGCAGGTCATGGAGAGGTGTTGCACCAGAGACACTTTACTACAAAGCAATTCGAGGGAGAAGGTGATGCCAAGGGAAGCTGCTGGTCAATAGATGCTACTGACTACCCTGCCAGGCAGGACATGGTGCTGGAGAATCCACCTGTGTGCTACAGGAGCTGCCAAGCAAGCACACCAAAACCAGGAAGCAAAACTCTTTGCTCTTGCAATGTCTCCCCAGAGCCCTTTACTGACATAGCTTCACACTGCGCGAGCTGATAAAGAAGAAAACATTTAATGGGCCCATATGTATTTTCACAAAGCAGGCAAAAAAGGGTGAATTTAGAGCTCAGAGGCAATTAATTGATAATTGACACAACATTTTTTAAGTAATTAAAAGCAAAAACAATCACCACTGGTCTATAGAATTAAAGTCCAAAATCCTGTGCACACCTGCACTTATCTTTCGGATGTTTGCATAATTCATGCTATTTGTTTTTACTGTTACCTTTGTTTGAAATGTCCTCACACCCTTCTTCACCTTTCAATTAACAAAACCACTGCAAGTATCCCAACATTATCGTCCTTCTAAGTCAAGGTGAAAGAGAACCTTCTCTGTGAAGTTTTCCCTGGTGTTCCCATAATTTTTGTTTACACACCTTTCTAATGGTAGAACAGAGGCAGCTGAATCACATGTCCAGAATAGTCCAGGAAATTAAGTTTTTCGTCCTGAATATACAACTTTAGGAAAACTGCACATGAGAAAATAAGGAAACACCAGTCCAGTCTGCTAGGTCAGCGGAATCAATTCAGGTCATCAATGTGGCGACTGGTACTGCAGCCAGATTCACATCATTCCCAGGGTGGGAAATATTGTTTATATCTTAGTATCTTCCTAGCGTTACCCATGTAGCAATCAATGAACGCTGGCTGAATCGAAAGTCTAGTGGACTACCTTTTTCTGGAGTCAAACTTTAAATTTAAAAAAATTTATCTAATCATGAAATTTCACATATTAGTCATGATAGAAAACATCTCATCTAGTCAAAAGATGTATCTTTAGGCTGGGTGCAGTGGCTCACGCCTGTAATCCCAGCACTTTCAGAGGCCAAGGCAGGCAGATCACTTGAGGCCAGGAGTTCTAGACCAGCCTGGCCAACATTGCGAAACTCCATCTCTACTAAAAATATAAAAACTAGCCGGGCATGGTGGCGTGTGCCTGTAGTCCCAGCTACTTGGGAGGCTGACGTACAAGAATCTTTTGAACCTGAGAGGTGGACGTTCCAGTGAGCCAAGATTGCAGCACTGCACTCCAACTTGGGCGACAGGGCAAGACTCTGTCTTAAATAAATAAATAAATATTTTAAAAGATGGATCTTTAAAAACGCAGTTAATTGCAATCCATAGAAACTTCAAATCTCTTTTTAGTTGGGATATGAGCTCTTCCTTCATTCTTTCTAAATATATTACAAATCTGCTGACAAATAGAAAAATAATATCTAGTTTTAGCTTTTTTTGTTAATATATAAAGCCCATCTTCCTATGGCGGTACCATTGAATAGGCTACATCACCCCTCACCATGCCCCACCACACCCAACACCCCCCATCTCCTCAACACACCCCCTAACCAGGGAAGCAGAAGGATAACAGTGTCCTCATTGTAGTCAATTGATTTTAACACCTTTAATCAGAGGCATTCAAAAACCTACCCATTTGCAGTCTCAGTTCATCCCCATTTCAACTGTGTGATATAAGAGAGGTAATATTCTCCCCTTTTAAAAATATGAAACTAGAAACACACAGATCTTAAGAAGCATGTGTCCATCTCATACCTGAGACCACTGTCTTGCAAAGGTCCTATTGTAGTCTATTGGCATAAAACTACATTTAGAACCTAGAACTACTCTTGAGTTCAAATATTTGTATTAGTTACAAATAACTGTTGTGATTGGAAAACATATCCAAAACAAGAATTGATTTTAATAATTGAAACAAATCCAAAACAAATATTGATTCTAATAAGTGAAACAAATCTATCATTTGCTTTGAAATTCTCTTTATTAAAAATATGTAGGGGCTCACACCTGTAATCCCAGCACTCTAGGAGGCTGAGGCGGGCAGATCACTTGAGCTCAAGAGTTCAAGACCAGCCTGGGCAACATGGTGAAACCCCATCTCTACAAAAATACAAAAATTAGCCAGGTGTGGTGGTATACACCTGTAGTCCCAGCTACTTGGGAGGCTGAGGTGGAAAAATGGCCTGAGCCCAGGAGACGGAATTTGCAGAGAGCTGAGATCATGCCACTGCATTTTAGCCTAGGTGAGAGGGTCAGACCCTGCATCAAAGAAATAAATAAATTTGAACTTAAATAAAGTTTAAAATGTAGGAGATACAAGGGCACAAATCCAATATATATAAACAGAACCATTTGAATGAGCTACTGACGGGAACTGGTTTAAATTGTTCCCTACATTGTATTTATTCTATTGTTAGATCAATATGATTCTATTCAATGTGTTCTATTGTTAGGTCACCTAATCTGGATGTTAACTGGCTGACCGTAAGCGGAGAGTTAAAGGAGTGGGAAAGCATGTCCACTTCAAGCAAACAAGTAATGATTGGATTTATAAAATAAAGTTAGAGAGTGATGATTCTTTTTTTTTTTTTGAGAAGGAGTCTCACTCTGTCGCCCAGGCTGGAGTGCAGTGGCCGGATCTCAGCTCACTGCAAGCTCCGCCTCCCAGGTTCATGCCATTCTCCTGCCTCAGCCTCCTGAGTAGCTGGGACTACAGGCACCCGCCACCTCACCCGGCTAGTTTTTTGTATTTTTTAGTAGAGATGGGGTTTCACCGTGTTAGCCAGGGTGGTCTTGATCTCCTGAACTCGTGATCCACCCGCCTCGGCCTCCCAAAGTGCTGGGATTACAGGCCTGAGCCACCGCGCCCGGCCAATGATTCGTATTTTAAAGGATTTTCTACGGGTTTCCTTTACATGAGTTTCCATAATGAATTTAAAGCATGATTCTATTTACAAAAATTATATTTCAATCTTACCTATCAAGAAGCCATCTAATTTTAATTAAAAAGATAGAAAATGAATTTAATTAAGACTAAGTTGTAATAGGTTCCATGAAGAGATAGCAATATTGTAGAAGAAAAGTAAAATTACAATCTATTAGTGGAGATAAAACTAACATATTATAAATATGCAAACATGTCAGAAAGAGTCAAGCATAAAGCGTATGTTTAATGCTAAACAACCCTGAAGTAGGAGAATCAAAGGAACAACTTCAAAACTTTTGCAAGAATCATAGGTAAAATGATAATTGTTCACATGCCAAGTGAAAGGGGAAAGGATGTCATTTCTGACAAGCTCAACACCACCAATTAATTTCTTCGCTTCAGTTGCCCCCACTTCCCTTAACCTTTAGTCATATTTAGTTTTTTCTGCAGTTTCCACATCTACTGTGCAAAAATTAGATTCCAAAAGAAAGCTACAAAAGAAAGGACATATTGGAAGCTTTAAGAATAAGACCAAGCACTAGGGAGCAGAAAGCTTCAAAATTTAATGATTTGGCCAGGCTTGGTGGCTCAGGCCTGTATCCCAGCACTTTGGGAGGCTGAGGTGAGAAGATTGCTTGAGCACAGTAGTTCAATACCAGTCTGGACAATATAGTAAGACCTCATCTCTGCAAAAAATTTAAAAAGTAGCCAGGCATGGTGGTGCACACCTGTAGTCCCTACTTGGTAGGCTGAGGTAGGAACATCGTTTGAGCCCAGGAGGTCAAGGCTGCAGTAAGCTATGATCATGCCACTGCACCACATCCTGGGTAACACAGTGAGACCCTGTCTAAAAAAAAACAAAAACAAAAACAAAAAAACCAGTGATTTGTATACCTTTATCTTTGTCATAGGATATTATAAGTATACAAAGATATGAAAAATTTAGGCAACCTTTTAATTTTTCTATTCTGAAAAAATTACAAGATAGTACAAGGAAGACTCTGGTATACTCTTCAACCAAATCCATCAATTAATAACACTTGTTGTATTTGCTATATTAATCTCATTATCTATTTACTTGAACCATTTGAAAGTACTTTGAGGCATCATTTCCCTCTACCCCTAAATAGAGAAATATCTCTGAGATATTGAGAGACCACACAGACCACCACAATAAAGTAGTGCAATAAACCCAGTGACACAAAAGTTTTGGTTCCCAGTGCATATAAAAGTTATGTTTATATAAAACTGTAGTCTGTTGAGTGTGCAATAGCATTATGTCTAAAAAAAGATATACCTTAATTTTAAAATACTTTATTGCTAAAAAATGCTAATCATCTGAGCCTTCGGCGAGTCATAATCTTTTTGCTGGTAGAGGGTCTTACCGCAATTTAACAGTTGCTGATCGAACAGGATGGTAGTTACTGAAGGTTAGGGTGGCTGCGGCAATTTTCTAAAATAAGATCGCAATGAATTTTGACACACTGATCGACTCTTTCACAAAGATTTTTCCATGGCATATGATGCTGTTTGATAACATCTTGCCACAGTAGAACTTTTTTTCAAAACTGGAGTCAATCTTCTCAAACTCTACCATTGCTTTATCAACTAAGTTTATGTAATATTCTAAATCCTTTGTTTTCTTTTATTTTTGTTGTCTTTTATTTTTTATTTTTTTTGAGACGGAGTCTCGCTCTGTCGCCCGGGCTGGAGTGCAGTGGCCAGATCTCAGCTCACTGCAAGCTCCGCCTCCCGGGTTTACGCCATTCTCCTGTCTCAGCCTCCCGAGTAGCTGGGACTACAGGCGCCCGCCACCTCGCCCGGTTAGTTTTTTGTATTTTTTAGTAGAGAAGGGGTTTCACAGTGTTAGCCAGGATGGTCTCGATCTCCTGACCTCGTGATCCACCAGTCTCGGCCTCCCAAAGTGCTGGGATTACAGGCTTGAGCCACCGCGCCCGGCCCTGTTGTCTTTTAATAATGATCACAGCATCTTCACTAGGAGCAGATTCCACCTCAAGAAATCAATTGCTTTCCTCATTCATAAGAAGCAACTCCTCATCTATTCAATCCATTCAAGTTTGGCTTTTTTTTCTCTTCTTTTTTTCTTTTTTGAGCTGGAATCTCGCTTTGTTGCCCAGGCTGAAGTGCAACGGCACGATCTCAGCTCACTGCAACCTCCGCCTCCCGGGTTCCAACAATTCTCCTGCCTCAGCCTCCTGAGTAGCTGGGATTACAGACGCATGCCACCACGCCCAGCTAATTTTTGTATTTTTAGTAGAGACGAGATTTTGCCACATTGGCCAGGTTGGTCTCGAACTCCTGACCTCAGGTGATCCACCCACCTCGGCCTCCCAAAGTGCTGGGATTACAGGCATGAGCCACCGCACCCAGCCTCTATTCAAGTTTTATCATGAGATTGCAGCAACAATTTAGTCACATTTTCAGGCTTCACTTCTAATTTCAGTTCTCTGGCTATTTCCACCATAGCTGCAGGAGAGGAAGAGAGATGGGGAAACAGCAACCAGTCAGAATACCTACATGTATTGATTACATTTGCCATCTTATATGGGCATGATTGGTGGCACCCCAAAACAATTACAATAGTAAAATAAAGATTACTTATCTGCCGGGCATGGTGGCTCACTCTTGTAATCTCAACACTTTGGGAGGCCAAAGCAAGGAGACTGATTGAGCACAGGAGTTCAAGACCAGCCTGGGCAATATGGCAAAATCCTGTTTCTACAAAAAAATACAAAAATTAGCCAGGTGTGGTGGCACACACCTGTAGTCCCAGCTACTCAGGAGGCCAGGGTTGGGGGATTGCTTGAACCCAGGCGGTGGAGGCTGCAGTGAGCCATCATCCTGTCATTGCACTCCAGTCTGGGTGACAGAGTGAGATGCTGCCTCAACAAACAAAAATTACTGATCACAGCTCACCATAACAGATATAACAATAATAAAAAAGTTTGAAATATCATAGGAATTATCAAAATGTGACAGAAAGAAACAAGGTGAATACATGCTGTTGGAAAAATGGCACCAAGAGACTTGCTCAAGGATTGACACAAATCTTCAATTCATTTTTAAAAACGCAATATCTGAGAAGCACAAGAAAGCAAAGTGTAATAATACAAAGCATGCAGCCAGGTGCCGTGGCTCACGCCTGTAATCCCAACACTTTGGGAAGCCGAGGTGGGTGGATCACGAGGTCAGGAGTTCAAGACCAGCCTGGCTAAGATGGTGAAACCCCGCCTCTATTAAAAATACAAAAATTAGCTACTCAGGAGCCTGAGGCAGGAGAATCGCTTGAACACAGGAGGCAGAGTTTGCACTGAGCCGCATTGCACCACTGCACTCTAGCTTGGGTGACAGAGCAAGACTCCATCTCAAAAAATAAATAAATAAATAAATAAAGGAAAATAATACAAAGCATGCTTATCCTTCAACTTGTATTTCCTAAAGACAAAGACATTGTCTTATATGACCATAATACAATTATCCAAATTGAAAAATTTAATATGATTACAATATCATCTAATATACTGTCCATTTTTAAATTTTGCCAGTTGTTACAATAATGTTCTTCATAGTTATTTCTCCCTTAATCCAGGATCCCATCCAGGACCACTCATAGATTTAGTTGCCATATCTCTTTAGTCTCCTTTAATCTGCCACAAACCCTTAGTCTTTGTCTTTCGTAACGTTAATACTTTTGAATAATTTATGGGCCAGTCATCTAGCGATGTCTACAAACGCAACTCAAGTGGGTTTTTTTCATGAATACTACATTATCCTGTGTCCTTGTCAGGGTATCATATTAATAGGCATATGATACTGGCTTCTCCTATAACTGTGATGTTAATCTCGATGCTTTGGTTATGATGGTGTACACCAAATTTCTCTATTGTAAACTTTCTTTTTTTTTTTTTGAGACAGAGTCTTGCCCTGTTGCCCAGGCTGCAGTGCAGTGGTGGGCTGACAGTTCACTGCAGCCTCGAACTCCTGTGACTCAAGCAATCGTCCCATCTCAGCCTCCCGAATAGCTGGGACCACAGGTGCTGCCACTACATTTGGCGAATTTTTTGTATTTTTTATAGAGATGGGGTTTCTTCATGTTGTTCAGGCTGGTCTCCAACTCCCGGGTTAAAGTGATTCTCCTGCTTCAGCCTTACAAAGTGCTGGATTACAGGCATGAGTCACCACGCCCGGCCTTGTAAACTATTTCTTTTAATCTTTGTAAATAATATATAATTTATGGGGAGTTATTTTGAGACAATGTTCCTCATCACGTAGTTTTTTGTTTTTTTTTTTGTTTTTTTTTTGAGGCGGAGTCTCGCTCTGACGCCGGACTGGAGTGCAGTGGCCGGATCTCAGCTCACTGCAAGCTCCGCCTCCCGGGTTTACGCCATTCTCCTGCCTCAGCCTCCCCAGTAACTGGGACTACAGGCGCCCGCCACCTCGCCCGGCTAGTTTTTGTATTTTTAGTAGAGACGGGGTTTCACTGTGTTAGCCAGGATGGTCTCGATCTCCTGACCTCGTGATCCGCCCGTCTCGGCCTCCCAAAGTGCTGGGATTACAGGCTTGAGCCACCCCGCCCGGCCTACCTCCTAGTTTTAGTACCTTTTGATGATTCTTGCCTAAATCAGTTATTAGAATATAGTTCATATATGATAAAATTCATTAAAGCATATAGTAATTCAGTGGTTTTTTCATATTCATACGGATGTGTAATCATCACCACTAATTCCAGAGCATTTTTATCACCCCAAAAATGAAACCCTTCACCTGTTAGCAGTCATTTCCCCACTTCCCTCAGCCTCTGGAGACCACTAATCTACTTTTTATCTCTATGGATTTGCCTATTTCAGACATTCTATATAAATGCAATCATACACTATGTGGTCCTTTGTGTCTAACTTCTTTCACTTAATATGTTCTCACGGTTCATCCATGTTGTAGTTCTTATTGATATTTTACACCTTTTTATTTGCCTAAATCAATCATTTCTACGATTCCTGAAAAATGTAGTCTAACTACATTATTTCCGTCTACACTTATTAGGCAATATCTTTATTATACTTTGTCAGGAAGCCCTTTAAGAAAACTGCACAGTGAAGTTCATTTTAATAGGTAGGGTTTCCTTGCTCTCAAGTAGTTACTAATCTTAGACAAAAGGGTCTAGGGTGACCACCTTTCTTGGGGTTTACATGATCTTCCCTGACTTCCACTTGAAAGGTACCCTGTGAGTCCTCTCCGCCTGTTATCCCACAGGCTCCTCCCCACTCCTCCAGATACCCCTTCCCCGGCGGCTGCAGGAGGAGGAAGTGACGCACCGGAAGTGTCCCTGTTCCCCTTGCAGTGGGGGTAAGGAATCAAACCCCCAAAATGGCGGCGGCGGCGGAGGAACGGATGGCAGAGGAAGGAGGCGGCAGCCACGGCGACGGCGGCTCCTCTTTGGCCTCCGGCTCTACCCAGCGACAGCCCCCACCGCCCCCGCCACAGCACCCACAACCGGGGTCCCAGGCGCTGCCAGCCCCGGCGCTGGCTCCGGACCAGCTGCCTCAAAACAACACGCTTGTGGCGCTGCCCATCGTAGCCATCGAGAACATCCTCAGCTTTATGTCCTACGACGAAATTAGCCAGCTCCGCCTGGTGAGGCCCCCGCACAACTCCTGCCTCCCTCTCCCCCCGGCCGAGGTCTGGGAGGGGAGGAGAAGAGAGCGCGTTCCCCGGGGAGGGATTCCCCCGCGAGCCCCAGCCGGCTATAGATCCGGGAGGGCGCCGCTCCGGTTCCGAACTCTCCCTTGGCGTCAGTCAGCAGGAGTGGGCTGGTTTCCAGTTGCGTCCTAGCTGCGGAGCTGCGGTTACTTCTTGAGGGAACTTCGCCCTGGGGGCTCCTTGCCCCCCGCCCGGAAGCGGGCCCTCTACGGGAGGGGTAGCGGAATTGGTCTTTCCACCTTCCGCCTGGCCTGAGAGTGGACCCGGAGAGGTCATGTCGCCTGCCTTTTGTATGCCGCTTCCAGCCCCCGGCCTGGGTTGGGGGAGAAAACTCAGAAGTAGGCAGATGACCCCAGCCAGGCTTGGTTTATCTTGCAAGAATAACGTATTGTTCCCCGCCCCAACCACCCAAGTTTCCTTGTTCGAGAAGATTGAGTAGAGTAGGGTGGCTCAGCTGCCCCAAACCAGGTAGAGGTTCCGAAGAATTCAAACGTGTTTACTTAGCCTTAGCCCCAGCGCCTTAGTTGACCACTAAAGTAGAGCCTTGGGAAATGACCATTCCTGCTTTGCCTCATCCTAACGCTTCCCACCGTAGTGAAGCAACTTACCCCTTGACGGGTTTTTTCTCTTTTGCAATTTATTTTTAACTAGTGATTTACGCCCACCCACCTACTTTAGGAGAGGTTTCTTTATACCTTAAAATCACAATAGTTCAGTCCATGATTTTTAAAAATAATGAATTTGCCATTGGGCTTTTACTTCAGAGGTTTGACTGAAAGTGTGGTGAATGTTAGTTCAGTTAGATATTTTGCTGCTTTTCAGTGAATATATCTTTAAGTGGTAAATAAATTGAAGGAGGTGGACATTTTGAAATGATTGCAAACCGATTCTATGGAGAAGCTAAATCTGTGCTGGGAATTGTTTTTAAGAGGACAAAGGCGTATCTCTAAATGTGCTGTGTATAACATTTTCTTATTACTCAATATGCTATATTGTAGGCTTACTCCTCCAGTTTCAAGTGGATTATAATTGCATTTTTAAAAGAAATCATAACTTATTTGTAAAAGAGAGCTTATAAATATTAATTCAAACTGATGACCAATTTTTTTTCTAGTCAACACAGCAGTTCAACCATGCCAGTCTGCAGGATGGAAAATTTCTTCAGCTGAAAGTAGATATTTCACAATTGATTGCCTCTGAATTTCCAAAACATTTTCATCCTAGAACTTCATGTAGAATCTTAAATATTCCTTCAGATTTTTACAAATGATGGCGTTTAATCAAAATTCGTGCTGTACATTCATGGTGTTGGGGAAATTGGGCATATAACATTTGTTTGAATTGAACCATTCAACTAGACAATAGCTTAGTAAAGCTTGGAATATTCACAGTTCTGTTTTGTAAGTGTTGAGAAAAACGGAGTTTTGTTTGTTTGTTGATCATATTACTATTAAAAAAAAATGTAAAGTTGTAGGGGGAGTAGGGGAACCAGCCTGTCCTAACCAGAGTTAAAACATCCCACAATTTATGAATAAATGACATCTCTGTCAGGTGAGATATTCAGCTGCATTCTTAATTTTTAAGCAGTTTTCTGGCCTTTTAAGGTTATAAATTTATAATTTCAAACTCAGATTTTTCATAAGGAGTCCCTTCAGTACCATTGCCCACCCCCAGGAAAAGGTTCTGCCCCGTTCTACATCTGCAAATATGATTCTTCAGTGATGGGGAACTGTTTTTCTTTACTTAAGACTAATGGATAATTCTTGAATAGATTAAATGGATAATCTTTTGTGGGGATTTGGGAGTGTCTTTGCTTGGAAGGTACAATTCAGGTAACGTTATAAAAGAAAGATGTTCTTTCTTGCCACTAGGTGTCAGCATTAATTTAATTATGATCTTTTCTGAACTTGGCAGTCAAGAGAGTGCCTAAGTGTACTGTACAAGCCTTCTTAAGTAGCCATTTATACCTAAAGAATCGTTTGCAAAAAATCAAGGGACTTTAGTATATGCTGCTATCTGACATATAAGTTACATAGTTCTCTTCATTGTAAGTTTATTTTTTAGTGGAATTAAGGCTGGATATGCTTTGAAGGGGGTAATATTAAGAACAGAATTAGTTTTCATAAAGCTAAATGTCAGCTATTAGGTAGCTAGTGAGCTAGTTTATATATTGTTCAGGGACTTTTTTTCTTCCTTCTCAGTTTACTTGTCTTATTGGGACCTCAGTTACAACTATGCTTAGCACCTAATGTAGACAACAGGTACACAATCCATGTACTTATTACTCTGCATTTTCTTTAAAAGTTTTGCTCTAGGCTGAAATTGCTACAATAACATTTTTCGGTTATTTGTACTGTTTAGTTGATAATAATCTTTGTTTCCTCTTACCATGAATAACTGATTTCCAAGGGACTGTGTGAATGCCTTTTTAAATTGGATTTTTGGCTGGGCATGGTGGCGCACGCCTGTAATGCCAGCACTTTGGGAGGCTGAGGTGGGCGGATCACCTGAGGTCAGGAGTTCAAGACCAGCTGGCCAACATGGTGAAACCCCATCTTTATAAAAATACAAAAATTAGCCAGGCGTGATGGTGGGTACCTGTAATCCCAGCTGCTCGGGAGACTGATGTGGGAGAATCGCTTGAACCTGGGAGGCGGGGGTTGCAGTGAGCCGAGATCGCCATCTCAAAAAAAATAAAAATAAATTGGATTTTTTTTTTTTTTTTTTTTTTTTGTGACAGAGTCTTGCTCTGTCACCCAGGCTGAAGTGCAGTGGTGCCATCTCGCCTCACTGCAACCTCCACCTCCCAGGTTGAAGCGATTCTCCTGCCTCAGCCTCCTGAGTAGCTGGAACTACAGGCACACGCCACCATGCCCTGCTAATTTTTTGTATTTTGTAGAGATGGGGTTTCATCATGTTACCCAAGCTGGTCTTGAACTCCTGAGCTCAGGCAATCCACCCACCTAGGCCTGGATTTTTTTATTTCATTTTATTTTATTTTTTGGCCATTGACTATTGATCAAAAGATGTATCATGAGTCTGGTGGTTTCACAGAAATTACTCCTTAAATATTTGACTCCTCCAGTGTAAAATTATTTGGCTAAACACAACCTTTGAAATGACAAAACATGTACTTTGAGTTGTTTTTCCAGTAAAACAGACAAATTTGTGCTGATGCAGCGTTAGTATGTCACCCAGGCCCCCTTGGCAGGTGGGTGAGAGACTTTGAAACAAATGGCAAAGGTTAAGAAGTGAGAGCCTGGCCGAGTGCGGTGGCTCACGCCACTAATCCCAGCACTTTGGGAGGCCAAAGTGGGCGGATCACTTGAGGTCAGGAGTTCGATACCAGCCTGGCCAACATGGTGAAACCCCCATCTCTACCAAAAATATAAAAAATTGGCCAGGCGTGGTGGCACACGCCTGTAATCCCAGCTACTCGGGAGGCTGAGGCAGGAGAATCACTTGAACCTGGGAGGCAGAGGCTGCAGTGAACTGAGATGGTGCCACTGCACTCCAGCCTGGGTAACAGAGCGAAATTCTGTTTCAAAAAAAGAAAAAAGAAGTGAGATCCTACCTTCGGGAGCAGATCAGAGCTAACTTTGAACCTATGTAACTTTGGCTCATGAGCATTATATTCTCACCTGCTGAAAAACAAGTATAGGGAGCTTTTTAAATTATTTATTTATTTTTAATTTTTGAGACAGGGTCTCCCTCTGTCGCCCAGGCTGGAATGCAGCAGCGCGATCACAGCTCACTGAAGCCTTGATTTTGTGTATTTTTTGTGGAGATGAGGTTTCTCCATGTTGCCCAGGCTGGTCTTAAGTTTAAACTCCTGTGCTCAAGTGGTCCGCCCACCTCAGCCTTCCAAAATGCTGGGATTACAGATGTGAGCCCCTGCACAGTATAAAAAGGGGAAAAAAATTTTTCTATTTATTTAAAGTACAATATAAAAAGGGAAAAAAATTATCCTGTTTCAAACACTGCATTATATAATTTTACCTGCCCTACAGGAGGCTTTTAAAAGATGTTTTAGAGAGATACTATCAATTTTTTTCCTCTGCGGTTCAACTGGAGCTCTTATTTTAATTGGAATCCTCTTAGTGGTTCAGAAATTGAATTTGACTAAAGGTTAAGTTGAGAATTCTTGCTTATTTTCTGGAATGAATTTTCCAGTCAGCGACAAAATACATAAATGCGTGCTTTTGTCTCAAGATATTTCTCTGGAGCACTTTAGCTAATTAAATCTATTACCTATTTATAGTTCCTTTCGCATCTTTTCTTCAAATATGTTAGAAAATTTTAATTATAGAGTGGGTTGGTTGGTAGGAAATATGAAGGAAAATGAAGAACCATTACTTCTTTTTTTGTTTTTGTTTTTAAGTAGGCAAGCTGTCTTCATTGTATCTCTCACTCTGCGCAAGAGTTCTCAGTTTTTTTGGTCTGAAGACACCTTTACACTTTTAAAAGTTATTGAAGACCCAGAGAACTTACCTTGGAAAATTCTAGAAAGCACAAGAATACACAGAACATATTCCATTACCTGTCAGAACAATAATGTCAGCACATGTCATATTGCTTCTGGAAAATTCCACAGGATACTTGTGAGAGAATGAGTGGAAAAGGCAAATAACTTCTTGGTACTCTGAGAATCTGAGAATAGTTTGGTCTTGCAAACCTCCTGAAATGGTCTCCGGGACCCTGGGGATCTCCCACTGCCCAGACCACACTTTAAGGACCACTGCTCTGTATTGCTATATTCCAGAGAATACACTCTATTGCTGATTTTTTGTTTTTTTCTCCTACTGTCTCTTCAGGCTGTTGATTTTATTAATGAGTGCATAAGTACAGGTAAGAAATTATAATCTCTTGGGGGCAGTTCATTCTTCCTGTTCTCACAAAGTAAAGAGGTTCAGTCAGTAACTCTGTCCACTGGATCGTCATCAAGAAAAAATATACATACCTTCCTTGAGCACACTTACACAGCACCAGGATAACAAATGCAAAGATGGTAAATATGAGTGTTGAGGTTAATTAGGACTTAATCAGGAAAGACCTCCTCAAGATAAAAAGTTTTTATCCAGTTAATAAAGATAGAAGAAGAGCATTCCCAGCAGAAAAAAAACGGTGTGTAAAGTAATGAAGTGATTGGAGAAGAATGACTTGGATTCAGATAAGCTTGAATTTGGATATGTGAAATTGTAAATGTTCTAGATTAGTGGTCAACCGTCCTCCTATCCCCCCAGCTTTTTTATTTCACAGACCAGTCAGATATAAGAAACTGTTTTTGAGAACCTCCAGGGTTGACAGCTTTTGGTGGGTGGAGCAAATAAGGGCATTTTTAAAAACAAAACAATTTCCATCTCTTATCATCATCATTTCTTAAAAGACACCAGATATATCTGCATACCTTGATAAACTGAGTAGTATGGATTCTTACAAGATTGAAGAAGATACTATGTTAACAGGATGAGCTGTGCATATAAATCCAACTTCCTAATTTTTGAGATTGGGAGCAAAAGATAACCTTTAATAGAGATTTTCCTTAAACACCTATTTCTAGCATCTTGTACTTAAGATTGATTGAAACAAACATCAAGCTCTTCAGTTTCCTGAATATCTTGGGCCTCTTCAAACACATGGTTTTTCCTGTTTTCCCTCTCCTAGAAAATATTTGTACCTTTGGCATATACCTCTTTCTATAATTCTTCTCTGAAGTTTATGTAGGTAGTATTTCTAAGTTTCCATTGCATCATTTTTGCACTTACTACATTGGAATTATCATTGTGTAAGATGAACAGAGAGCCTAAATATTTATTTATTTATTCTCTCTTCATCTTACACAATGATGAATACATTTTAAAACTGGGTTCCAGCTGGGCACAGTGGTTCATGCCTGTAATCCTAACACTTTAGGAGACCCAGGTGGGTGGATCACTTGAGCCCAGGAGGCTGAGGTGGGAGGATTGCCTGAGCCCCAGGGAGGTGGAAGCCTCAGTGAACCGTGATCGTGCCACTGCATTCCAGCCTGGGCAACAGAGGGAGAGCCTGTCTTAAAAAAAAAAAAAAAAAAAAATTGGCTTCCATTACAGTATTTCCTTAATTCTAAGATATCAGAGTTTCATATTTAACTTTTTTGAAATCAATGCATCTTGATCAATTTGTATGTATATTATCGTGGTGGCACCTTTTTTTCCCCAGAAAAGTTGTTATTAAGTTGGTAACATGTCTCTAAGTCTCTACAGCATCTTAAAATTGAAGGAGTTGAGCATACCGTATTTCAAGGCATCCAAGAAAAAAAATGCCACCAATTGTAATTCTAAGACATTATGTATCGTAGGTCTATTCTGCTGTCAAATGTTTAAAAATGTGCATCTTAGAAACAGTTAAAACTTAAAGAAATAAAAATTTTAAAAAAATAGTCAGTTAAGACAAGGCTGGGCATGGTGGCTCATGCCTGTAATCCCAGCACTTTGGGAGGCTGAGACGAGTAGATCGCCTGAGGTCAGGAGTTTGACACCAGCCTGACCAACATGGTGAAACCCCGTCTCTACTAAAAACACAAAAAATTACCCGGGAGTGGTGGCGGGTGCCTATAATGCCAACTACTTGGGAGGCTGAGGCAGGAGAATCACTTGAACCCGGGAGGCGAAGGTTGCAGTGAGTGGAGATCACTACATTCCAGCCTGGGCAACGAGAGTGAAACTCCATCTCAAACAAAAAAGACTTGATATTAAAGATTAAACAGGAAAATCACATTTCACAAATGTATAGCCTGTGTGTCTTGCATTATTAAGAAGGACCATGGTAGCACAACAATTCTGAAAACAAAGAAAATTTTTCATTACTGACCACAACCAAGAAAACTACATTTATTCTCTTACAGTAGAACAGCAAGTAACAGGAGCCCAAACTATATATCTTTGTTTTCAGTGATTTATTCTGTTCATTCCCTTTTGTCTTTATGGTATATACTTTTCCTAATCTTTCAATGCCCTGATAGTTTTTAACATAGTCATCATCTTTAGGCTCCATATATTAGGCTTCAGGATTTTATGTTACTGTCTTGGGTAAATTGCCAAATTGCTAGGATTTTTGTTTGGTTGTAGTCACTGAGGAAATAAAATTTCTTCCCTTTAGCTTTGGGAAATTATTAAAATATGCCTAAATTTAGAGCTACACTTTAAATGAGATAATTTGAATTATAAGTTAGCATACATTATCAGCATCTATCATTAAATTGCTTGCCCTGGGGCAATTTAGTATATTTCTTTTTTCCAGATGTGACCTCTTCCTGAACCCTAAACAAAAGATGTGTGATCTCTTTTGGTTTTTTGTTTTATTTTTGAGATGGAGTCTCGCTCTGTCACCCAGGCTGGAGTGCAGTGGCGCGATCTCGGCTCACTGCAACCTTCACCTCTCAGGTTCAAGCGACCCTCCTGCCTCAGCCTCCCGAGTAGCTAGGATTACAGGCACCTGCCACCATGCCCGGCTAATTTTTGTATTTTTAGTAGAGATGAGATTTCACCACTTTGACCAGGCTGGTCTCGAACTCCTGACCTCAGCTGATGCGCCTTGCCGAAAGATATATGATCTTTTGTGTTTTTGTGCTATTGGTTAGTCAGTGCTCCTTGAACATTTGAACATACAGGAAAACTACCACATTAAATACTGTTCTTTCCTTACAATATTGCCTAATGCTTAAAATAATTTTTCTTTCTTTTTTTCTTTTGGGATGAGGTCTTGCTATGTTGCCCAGAATAGAGTAGTGCAAGTGTGATCGTCATACACTACAGCCTCAAACTTCTGGGCCCTAGTGATCCTCCCACCTCAGCTTCCCAAGTAGCTGGGAAGCTGGAACTAAAGGCCCATGCCTCTGCACCTGGCTATGCTTAAAATCTTTTTGATGTTGGCTTGTGTAGTGTTATTCTAATTTGTCTGTCTTTGTGACCTCCTATTCTCTAATCTTTTCATCAGCTTTTAATTATAAATGTCAGTTGAGGCTCCGTTTATAGGCCTTTTTTTTCTTGTCTTTCACTTCATTTGGGGTCCATGTACATTCATTTCACTATCTCCAGTGAAATTTCCAGAACCATCTCTTTAGTCCTGGTAAGATAGTGCTTGCAGAAAATAACCAAAAAGGGCCGGGCGCGGTGGCTCAAGCCTGTAATCCCAGCACTTTGGGAGGCCGAGACGGGCGGATCACGAGGTCAGGAGATCGAGACCATCCTGGCTAACACGGTGAAACCCCGTCTCTACTAAAAAATACAAAAAACGAGCCGGGCAAGGTGGCGGGTGCCTGTAGTCCCAGCTACTCGGGAGGCTGAGGCCGGAGAATGGCGTAAACCCCGGGGGCGGAGCTTGCAGTGAGCTGAGATCAGGCCACTGCATTCCAGCCCGGGCGACAGAGCTAGACTCCATCTCAAAAAAAAAAAAAAAAAAGAAAGAAAATAACCAAAAAGATGGGTAGTCTTTTTCTTTTCTTTTCTTTTCTTCTTTTTTATTTATTAAGTCCAACCTAAAAAAAAAAAAAAAAAGAAAGAAAATAACCAAAAAGATGGGTAGTCTTTTTCTTTTCTTTTCTTTTCTTCTTTTTTATTTATTAAGTCCAACCTGCAGAAGGGTAGTAATTCTCTTTTTTTTTTTTTTTTCCTGACACAGAGTCTCGTTCTGTCATCCAGATTGGAGTGCATTGGTGTGATCTCAGCCCACTGCAACCTCCACCTTCCTGGTTCAAGCAATTCTCCTGCCTCAGCCTCCCAAGTAGCTGGAATTACAGGCGCCTGCCACCACACCCAGCTAATTTGTATATGGGGGTTCATCATGTTGGACAGGCTGGTCTTGAACTGCTGACCTCAAGTGATCTGCCCACCTCGGTCTCCCAAAGTGCTGGGATTACAGGCGTGAGCCACTGCTTCTGGCCATTCATTCTCTTTTTAAAGTTACTTACCTGATTTCTCAACTCAAAACATGGCAAATTTTATTCCTCTCAGCTTGGCCCACACATCTCACATGTCTTCGGAAGTGGTTTGCTCACTAACGGTTTGTTCATTCTAGACTTTGTGCCTTTGCATACACCATTACATCTAACTTAACATTCTTTGCCCTCTCCTCCTTCAAAGCCTGATTCAAATCTTCTGTCATATGAAATCTTCCTTAGTTGGGCCTATCTGATTATTTATTCTTACTCTCATCATCCAGTCAGTACTTAAATACTTATGCTAGTCAGCACTCATATTCATTTGAGTTTATAGGTTATTGAAAGATATCTAAACCCTAGAAGTTAGCTAGATCCAGTGCAGCAAAACTAGTAAAATAATTTTGACTGAACCTTGAAAACTGTTACAGCAGTGATTGACTTTACTTTTTGTCTTTGTAAATATATTGCTGATAAAAATTATTTCTCTCAGAAATTATCAACAAGGTTGTAGAGTCTACAGAGACAAGAATTGTTTTTCTATAAGGTTGTGTTACAGGGTACCTCAGTTTATTTTTAAATCCACTATCTACTCATCTGATGATTTAATGTATCAAATAGGCTGGGTGCAGTGCTCAACGCCTGTGATCCCAGCACTTCTGGAGGCCAAGGCAGGGAGATCACTTGAGGTCAGGAGTTCAAGACTAGGCTAACCAACATGGTGAAGCCCTGTCTCTACTAAAAATAGGAAAAATTAGCCAGGTGTGGTGGCAGGCATCTGTAATCTCAGCTACTTGGGAGGCTGAAGCAGGAGAATCGCTTGAACCCAGGAGATGGAGGTGGCAGTGAGCCGAGATCACGCCACTGCACTCCAGCCTGGGCAACAGAGCGAGACTCCCTCTAAAAACAAATAAATAAGTAAAATAAAATATCAAATAGTCTTAACAACAAAACATAGTTTTTATAGTCCCCAGTTTTTATTCCCCAGAGGCACCACTTTCAAGTCTTTTGGCTGATTTTCATCTATTTGATATTGTCTGTTAACTTCCTAATAAGCTGAGAAGTTAGCCCTGTTGCCCTCATTTCACACACACAGACACTCCCTTTTCTTTCCTTCAATAACATAATAAAAGTTTTTTTTTTCCCCACATGAAGTTCAGTACTGGTGTTTGTGGTCATGTGATTATTCAGGATTGGAGCACTGGTTCTCAAAGTGTTGTCCAGAAACCCCAGAGAGGTTTCCAAGATGCTGTCACAGGGTCCATAGGTTCTAAAGTATTTTTTTTTATATAGTACTGAGGTTTTATTTATGTTTGGCATGCTCATTTTTTCCACAATTATACATGGAGTTTTCCAGTAGCCACGTGACATTTGATGACATGATGGCATTACACTGATAGCTAATGAAACGTGCACTTGTGTGTTCTTGTGTTTTCCAGAATTTTCTGAGGTAAGAATACCTCAATTGATTGAATGCAGATTCAGGTATGAAAGTTGACCGGTGTTATATTAAACCACATATCAAAAAGCCTTGCAGAAATGTAAAATAAGGCTAATCACTAAATGTTTTGTTTTGGAAAAAAGTTACTTTTCATTAAAAGCAGTTACATATGTTGATATGTACTGGGTTTATGTCTTTTTCAGTAGACACTGAACAAATACTGATAACTGGGTTAGTTTAGTTAGAAATAGATTCTACTGTATTTTAACATATTGGCCAGGCAGGGTGGCTCACACCTGTAATCCCCACACTTTGGGAGGCCAAGGTGGGTGGATCACCTGAGGCCAGGAGTTCAAGATCAGCCTGGCCAACATGGTAAAACCCCATCTCTACTTAGAATGCAAAAATTAGCTGGGCGTGGTGGCCCATAACTGTAATCCCAGCTACTCGGGAGGCTGAGGCAGGAGAATCACTTGAACCCGGGAGACGGAGGTTGCAGTGAACCAAGATCATGCCACTGCACTTCAACCTGGGTGACAGAGTGAAACTGTCTGAAAAGCAAACAAACAAACATTACTTATTAGAAATTACTGGCCAGGCGCGGTGGCTCACACCTTTAATCCGGGCACTTTGGGAGGCCGAGGCTGGCAAATCACAAGGTCAGGAGATCGAGACCATCCTGGCTAACATGGTGAAACCCCATCTCTACTAAAAATACAAAAAATTAGCCGGGCGAGGTGGCGGGCGCCTGTAGTCCCAGCTACTCGGGAGGCTGAGGCAGGAGAATGGCGTAAACCTGGGAGGCGGAGCTTACAGTGAGCCAAGATAGCGCCACTGCACTCCAGCCTGGGCGACAGAGCAAGACTCCGTCTCAAAAAAAAAAAAAATTAGCCGGTCGTGGTGGCGGGCATCTGTAGTCCCAGCTCAAGAGGCTGAGACAGAAGAATGGCGTGAACCCGGAAGGGGGAGTTTGCAGTGAGCCAACATTGCGCCACTGCACTCAAGCTTGGGCAACAGAGCGAGACTCTGTCTCAAAAACAAGAAAAAGAAAAAAAAAAATTACTTTGTACTTAAAGTTTATTGTGCTTTAAATATCTGGTTTTATTATTAGAATATTAAAGCCTTCTCGAGCTTCAACCCAGTTTGCTAGAATTTTTGTCAGCCCTGTGTTCTCAGGAGAAAACAACTTACATCAAGAGTTTCATCAGCATTTCGTTTCAACAAACATTTGTTGATCATTTGTGCTTGGATGAGATGGAAAGAAGCATAAGACAGCTCCTAACTATCCATATCTTGTACTGCAACATCTACCCCATATGGTGAGAATTAACCTTAGGTTGATGACTCAGTTGCTGCAGAATCCTTGAACCTGGGAGGCGGAGGTTGCACTGAGCTGAGATCATGCCACTGCACTCCAGCCTGAGCAACAAAGTGAGACTGTCTCAAAAAAAAAAAAAGGTACATACAGCAAACTGAGGAACAATAGTAGGATACAGAGAGCTTTAAGCCATCAGTTATGAGTCTCTGTTAATTGTCTGTTATTAATTTGGTTATTGATTTTTGTTGTTCTTTTTTCTCCCTGTAGGTTTGTAAAAGAATGGACTTGGTCTGCCAGAGAATGTTGAATCAGGGATTTCTTAAAGTGGAGAGGTACCATAATCTGTGTCAGAAACAAGTTAAAGCACAACTCCCAAGGTATGTTGTGGGTGGCAATGACAATGATATACAGCTGGTTTTGTTTGTTTCTTGACTTCTTTTTTTCAGTCTCGTGGTTTATATATTGCTTTCCAAGTTTTTATAGCAAAGGGTACAAAGATCACAATGTGATTTCTGCAGTGGTTTGCCCATTCTCACTGTTTCTGAGCAACATTTTACTGGAGGTTCTAGCCAGAGAAAATAGGCAAGAAAATGAAATATAAGGCATTCAAATGGGAAAAGAAGAAGTAGAACTGTGTGTTCACAGATGATATGATCTTGTGGATAAGGAGTGCACTAATTGATTGTTAAAGCTAGTAAACCAGTTCAGCAAGGATATGGGATATAAAAATAATATACAGAAATCAATTATGTTTATATACACTAGCAATGAACAATCCAAAAAGGAAGTTCAACACATTTCATCATAGTTTCTAAAAGAATAGAATACTTAGTAATACATATAACAAAAACACAAGACTTGTATACTAAAAACTACAAACACCATTGAAAGAAATTAAAGAAGACTTAAATAAGTGGAAAGGCATTCTGTGTTCATGGATTCGAAGACTTCATATTGTTAAGATAACAATACTCTCCAGATTGATCTACACATTCAGTGTGATAGGGGTTGACAATAAGGTACAATATGTTTTGTTTGTTTCTTGACTTCTTTTTTTCAGTCTCGTGGTTTATATATTGCTTTCCAAGTTTTTATAGCAAAGGGTACAAAGATCACAATGTGATTTCTGCAGTGGTTTGCCCATTCTCACTGTTTCTGAGCAACATTTTACTGGAGGTTCTAGCCAGAGAAAATAGGCAAGAAAATGAAATATAAGGCATTCAAATGGGAAAAGAAGAAGTAGAACTCTGTGTTCACAGATGATATGATCTTGTGGATAAGGAGTGCACTAATTGATTGTTAAAGCTAGTAAACCAGTTCAGCAAGGATATGGGATATAAAAATAATATACAGAAATCAATTATGTTTATATACACTAGCAATGAACAATCCAAAAAGGAAGTTCAACACATTTCATCATAGTTTCTAAAAGAATAGAATACTTAGTAATACATATAACAAAAACACAAGACTTGTATACTAAAAACTACAAACACCATTGAAAGAAATTAAAGAAGACTTAAATAAGTGGAAAGGCATTCTGTGTTCATGGATTCGAAGACTTCATACTGTTAAGATAACAATACTCTCCAGATTGATCTACACATTCAGTGTGATAGGGGTTGACAATAAGGTACAATATGTTTTGTTTGTTTCTTGACTTCTTTTTTTTTTGTAACCCCTATCAAAAATTCCAGCTGTCTTTTTTTTTTTTCCCCAAAACTTGATACACTGATCCTAAGATTCCTGTGGAAATACAAGAGTGTGACAATAACCAAAGCAATTTTGAAAAAGGAGAGGAGTATTGGAGGACTAACACTTCCCACTTTCAAAACTTAGTACAAAGCTATAGTAATCAAAACAGTATGGCACTGGCATAAGGATAGACTTGTAGATCAAAGAAATAGAGGCAAGAGTCTGGATAATAAACATTATATTTTTAATCAGTTGATTTTAACAAGAATGTCAAGATAATTCAATGCGGTGAGAATAGTGTTTTCAACAAATGATACTGGGACAACTAGTTTTCTTCATGAAAATGAATGAAGCTGGACTTTTTCCTCATACTGTATATCAAAGTTAACTCAAAAGGGATCATAGACCTAAGTGTAAATGTCAGCACTATATATAACCCTTAGAAGAAAACATAGTAGTAAGTCTTCATGAACTTGGATTAGGCAGTGACACCAAAAGCACAAGTAGCAAAAGAAAAAATTAGGTGAATTGGACTTAAAATTTAAAATTTTTGTGGCTCAAAAGACACCATTAAGAAAATGAAAAGACACGCTGCAAAATGAGAGAAAACATGCACAAATCGTGTATCCAGATTGTATGAGGAACTCTTACAACTCAACAATAAAAAGACAAACCAGTTTAAAAAAGGGTAAAGGGGCCAGGTGTGGTGGCTCACACCTGTAATCCCAGCATGTTGGGGGACTGAGGTGGGTGGATCACCTGAGATCAGGAGTTCAAGACCAGCCTGGCCAGCATGGTAAAACCCTGTCTCTACTAAAACTACAAAAACTACCTGGGCGTGGTGGCGGGCGCCTGTAATCCCAGCTACTCGGAGGCTGAGGCAGGAGAATCACTTGAACCCGGAAGGCAGCAGTTGCAGTGAGCCGAGGTTGCACCACTGCACTCCAGCCTTGGCGACAGAGCGAGACTGTCTCCAAAAAAAAGGGCAAAGGATTTGAATAGACACTTCTCCAAAGAAGATAAGTAATAGCCAACAAGCACATGAAAGGTGCTCAACATCAGTAGTCATCAGGGGAATGCAAATCAAAACCACTACAAGGTTTGTATCCACTAGTGCTTTATATCCACTAGGATGGCTACAATGGAAAAATGTTGGGGAGGATGTAGACAAATTGGAACCTTCATATATCAATGTTGGGAATGTAAAATGGTGCAGTCACTTTAGAAAACAGTGTGGCTCAAGGTCAGCAGATCAAGACCATCCTGGCTAACACGGTGAAACCCGTCTCTACTAAAAATTCAAAAATTAGCCGGGTGCAGTGGCGGGCACCTGTAGTCCCAGCTACACGGGAGGCTGAGGCAGAAGAATGGCGTGAACCCAGGGGGCAGAGCTTGCAGCGAGTGGAGATCGTACCACTGCACTCCAGCCTGGGCGACAGAGCGAGACTCCGTCTCAAAAGAAAAAAGAAAACAGTGTGGCTGTTCTCAGGCCGGATGTGATGGCTCACGCCTGTAATCCCAGCACTTTGGGAGGCCAAGGCAGGTGGATCACCTGAAGTCAGGAGTTCAAGACCAGCCTGGGCAACATGGTGAAACCCCGTCTCTACAAAAATTTGAAAATTAGCTAGGCATGATGTCGAGTGCATATAATCCCACCTTCTCAGGAGGCTGAGGCAGGAGAATTGCTTGAATCCGGGAGGCAGAGGTTGCAGTGAGCCAAGATCGTGCCATTGCATTCCAGCCTAGGCAACAGAGTGAGACTTGGTCTCAAAAAAAAAAAAAAGAAAGAAAACAGTTGGGCTCTTCTCAAAAAGTTAAACAGAGAGTTATTGTCTGAGCCACCAATTTCATTCCTACATAAGTACCCAAAATAAATGAAAACAATGTTTGCACAAAAACTTGTACATGAACATTTTTAGCAGCATTATTCATAATAGCCAAAAAGTGGAAACAACCCAAGTGTCCGTCAGCTGATGAGTAAACAAAGTGATGATGTATCTGTATGATGGAATGTTACTGGGCAATAAAAAGGTACATGCTACAACAAGAATGAACCTTGAAAACTATGCTGAATGAAAGAAGCCAGAAACATAAGGCCACTTTATGATTCCATTTATCTGAAATCTTCAGAATAGGTGGATCCAGAGAAACAGAAAGTAGATTAGTATTGCTAGGGACTGGGAGAATGGGAGTGGCTGATAATGGTTCCAGGAGTTCATTCTGTGGTGATGAAAATATTCTGAAATTAGATAGTGGTGATAGTTGTACAATCCTGTGAATATACTAAACACCACTAAATTGTCCTCTTTAAGATAATTTTATTATGGATGAGTTATTTCTCAAATTGTTAAAAAGTTTAAAGGAGTTAAATTTTATGGTCGAAAGCATATAGTCTCCTGCCTATATTTCTATGTGTAATCCATTCATTTATCTAATTTCTCTGGTTCTAATAGCCATTAGATTTGATAACCAAAAAACCTTTTTTTTTTTTTTTTTTTTTTTGAGATGGTATCTTGCTCTGTCGCCCAGGCTGGAATGCAGTGGTGCGGTCTTGGCTCACTACAACCTCCTCCTCCCAGATTCAAGCGAGTCTCCTGCCTCAGCCTCCCGAGTAGCTGGGACTATAGGAGTGTACCATCACGCCTGACTAATTTTTGTATTTTTAGTAGAGACGGGGTTTCACCATGTTGCCCAGCCTGGTCTCAAACTCCTGACCTCAGGTGATCCACCTGCCTCAGCCTCCTAAAGTGCTGGGATTACAGGCGTGAACTTCCAAGCCTGGCCCCAAAAAACCTAATTTAAAAATATGTATATATAATTTGGGTTTTTTTTGTTTGTTTGTTTTCAAATATTTTGTCAGTGAGTGCCAGTCCTTGATAAGGATTTCTAGGCATAGTGATTCATTCATCATTACAGTTAAATTATGACCCAATTGTAGATTTCTAAATTAACATGTAAAAAAGTGTTTCATTAAACTATCTTGATTGCTTAATATTTTAGTCCACAATACTGCTTTAATGGTTGCCTTGCTTTTATTATTATTATTATTATAGGAGAGAGTCAGAAAGGAGAAACCATTCATTAGCTCGTCATGCAGACATTCTTGCTGCTGTTGAAACAAGGCTGTCACTATTAAATATGACTTTCATGAAATATGTGGATTCCAATCTCTGTTGCTTCATCCCAGGAAAGGTAAAATAGAATTGCTTGCCTAGAACAGCTGGACTGCCCTACATAAACTTATTATAAAGTTATGAATTTTTAATTTTAGAAATGTTAGAATTGTTTCTACTTCTCTAAATGAGTTTCTACTAGTGAATTTGGCTTCTGTACAGTTATTAATATAAATATGTATCATTTATGTGATCTTTATATTTAAAATTCTAATTATGAAATAGACAGTTGAAACTCTAATATTTAGAGAAGTTTGTTAAGAGTTCATACTCAAGAATAAAATTTGAGGTTTTACTGTTTCGTATGATGCCAGAGAGACGGCAATGAACAACATACATATTATCCCTGCCTTCAAGACTGTTAAAATTTTGGGGAGGTGGAATAGGAGGGACAAGCTGGTTTTTGTTTTGTTTGAGAAATGTTTCATAAAGACAACTTTATAAACTTTCAGATTTGACAAGAATAAACAATTGCTATTTACCAATATTCTGAGAACTAAATAGCAGTCCTGTTTAACATAGAAATAAATATATTGTGGCATATTTACCATTACTAAGTTAATAAAAACTCCAACATTCAACACACTACTTATACCTTCAGTAGTACCCTGCTCCTTGAATTAAGTATAAATTGAGATATGTCTGTATCTTTTTATATGGAAGTGGTAGAGATATAATTAAAGGTCATTTTGCTACTTGGTTGATACTAGCTAAAGGTTCCCTTAACATGGTTGGAAATAATTAATGTCTAGTAAAATTTGAATGTTCTCTTTTTATTTCCAAAGATAATTTACCTTGGCAATATTTAATATGTACTTTGTCCATTTTTAGTTTTCTTTGACATTTATTTTTGGGGGAATCACATTTCTTATAATTGTATTTGAAATATTTTTGGTATATCTCGCTTTCTTTGCATTATCCACATTTTCTTTTAAAGATCTTGTTGCATACCAGCACATTATCTACTAATGCTTTTTATAGGGTGCTGTAAGAGGGTGACCAGTTAGGTACTTCAGAGTGATTCTTATGCCAGATTTTTCTGAATCTGACTTAAAGGCCTTAACTTTTAAGTGTTCCTGAGAAGTTCTTTGAACTTAGCTTGTTTCATATAGCATCATAGTTTTTATTGCATATCTCATTGTTAGAAACATGAATGTTTAAGAAACATCTCACAGTTATCATAACTTCAAAGAGAGTTCAGTCAGTTGTTAAGTAACAGAGTTGAATAGTTTGTGACAGAGTTCATGTGGCCTACAAAGATTAAAATATTTAGGATCCAGGCTGGTTGTAGTGACTCAAACCTCTAATCCCAGATGCTTATGAGGCTGAGGCACGAGAATCCCTTGAACCCAGGAGGCGGAGGTTGCAATGAGCCAAGATCACACCACTGCACTCCAGCCTGGGCAACAGAGCAAGACTCTGCCCCAAGGAAAAAAAAAAGAAAAGAAAAATTTAGTATCTGGCCTGTACAGAAAAAGTTACCAATTTCTGTGCTAGTTGATCAGGCTCATGTGTTTGGAACGGTGATCTTTACAGTCTAAATAAATAATGTTGCCAGGCGCAGTGGCTCACACCTGTAATCCCCACCCTTTGGGAGGCCGAGGCAGGCAGATCACAAGGTCAGGAGATCGAGACCATACTGGCCAACATGGTAAAACCCCATCTCTACTAAAAATACGAAAATTAGCTGAGCATGGTGGCACATGCCTGTAATCCCAGCTACTCGGGCATCTGAGGCAGGAGAATCGCTTGAACCAGGGAGTTGGAGGTTGCCGTGAGCCGAATCATGCCACTGCACTCCAGCCTGGCAACAAAGCAAGACTTCGTCTCAAAAACAAACAAACAAAGAATGTTAAATTCACTT
>NW_012121932.1:11462413-11466115 GCF_000951035.1 Colobus angolensis palliatus
AGCTACTCGGGAGGCTGAGGCAGGAGAATGGCATGAACCTAGGAGGCAGAGCTTGCAGTGAGCCGAGATCACACCACTGCACTCCAACCTGGGCGACAGAGCAAGACTCTGTCTCCAAAAAAAAAGTTCAGAAGCGTTTTTGTTTTTGAAATGGAGTCTCGCTCTGTCGCCCAGGCTGGAGTCCAGTGGCACAATCTCAGCTCACTGCAACCTCTGCCACCCACCCAGGTTTAGGCGATTCTTATGCCTCAGCCTCCTGAGGTGCTGAGACTACATGTGCACTCCCCACACCCAGGTAATTTTTGTATTTTTAGTAGAGATGGGGTTTCACCATGTTGGCCAGGCTGGCCTCAAAACGCCTGACCTCAAGTGATCCACCTGCCTTATCCTCCCAAAGTGCTGGGATTACAGGTGTGAGCTACTGTGCCTGGCCATGGAAGCTTTTATACTTTGTTAAGAAAACCAACTTTTGTGATTTTATATGGGCTACATTCATTTTGTCCAACTTTAGGTCTACAGTGAGCATTTTATTCACTTTAGTGAATCTGAGTAGTAGCAGCATTATAGTTTAAATTAGATAGCCAAATATGTACCAGAATTTTGGACCTTTAAAGTAAAAGTTGGGGCCGGGCGCAGTGGCTCACACCTGTAATCCCAGCACTTTGGGAGGCCGAGGTGGGTGGATCTTGAGGTCAAGAGATCGAGACCATCCTGGCCAACATGGTGAAACCCCATCTCTACTAAAAATACAAAAATTAGCTGGTCCGTGATGTCATGAACCTGTTGTCCCAGTTACTCAGGAGGCTGAGGCAGGAGAATCGCTTGAACCCAGGAGGTGGAGGTTGCAGTGAGCCGAGGTCGTGCCACTGCCCTCCAGCCTGGGCTATAGAGTGAGACCCTGCCACACACGCACAGAAAGAATTTAGACAGGTTACAAGTTTGCTATTACCTAGGACAGGGACCAGCAAACTTTTTTTTGGTAAAAGGCCAGATCATAAATATTTTTGGCCTTGTGAGCCTTGTGCTCTCTGTCACAGCTATGCAATTCTGAGAAACAGCTGCGTGCAATGTGTGGTAAATGAATGCTTGTGCCTGCGTTCCAGTAAAACTTTGTTTACAAAACCAGGCATAGGCTAAATAGGGGCATAGTTGGCCAACCCTAACTACCACATTGATATTCTCTTTATCTTCTCTCAGAACTAAGATGTTGTAGAATGTTGGCTTACTCCTTATACATTTCTCAAATCTTCTGTCTAACACATGGAAGTTACACTTTTTACAGTAAACTCATGTTAGTATCAGCAGTTTACATATACTGAAGCACAACTATATGTGAGCATTGAGCAACCAACCGTTCATAGAGATAATGAAAAAAGATGTGGATAGTCTCTGCTCTTCTGTTTTATTTATATATTTTTAAAATATTTTTAGAGACAGGGTCTCACCATGTTGCCCAGGCTGTCTTAAACGCCTAGACTCAAGCAATCCACCCACTTCAGCCTCCCAAAGTGCTGGGATTACAGGTGTGAGCCCCCATACTGAGCAGCATAGTCTCTGCTCTTTTTTGTTTTGTTTTGTTTTGTTTTGTTTTGAGATGGAGTCTGTCTCTGTCAGCCAGGCTGGAGTCTCGGCTTACTGCAACCTCCGCCTCCTGGGTTCAAGCGATTCTCCTGCCTCAGCCTCCCAAGTAGCTGGGACTACAGGCGCATGCCACCATGCCCAGCTAAGTTTTCTTGTATTTTTAATAGAGACAGGGTTTCACCTTGTTAGCCAGGATGGCCTCGATCTCCTGACCTCATGATCCGCCCGCCTCAGCCTCCCAAAGTGCTGGGAGTACAGGTGTGAGCCACTGCACCCTTCCCAGTTTCTGCTCTTAATTGTCCCTAGTAGCCCTGGTAAACCTTTTGTTCTTATTGAAACACAGTGGTCCCCAAGAATTAGGGGTTTTAGAGTATAATTGGCTATGTAAGGCCATGAAGCTATATTTCCCTGAACAGACATAGAAATCTATATATTAGGCATTATTGGCTTGTATTTATTGTTCTGGGAAAGAAAACTGGTGGTGGTACATTTTTTTATTCCTTTTTTCGTGTGTAAATTTTTGTTTTCTTGTAATTTCAAGTTTACACAAAAATTACAAGACTAGTACAAGGAACTCCCATAGAGCTTATTTGCATATCCAGCAGTTATTTACCTTTCATCCTGTTTGCTTTTATTTTCTCTTTATAAATACATTTTGGCCAGGCACAGTGGCTGCCGCCTGTGATCCCAGCACTTTGGGAGGCCAAGGCGAGTAGATCACAAGATCAAGAGATCGAGACCAGCCTGGCCAACATTGTGAAACCCTGTCTCTACTAAAAATACAAAAGTCAGCTGGGCATGGGCCAGGTGCGGTGGCTCACGCCTGTAATCCCAGCACTTTGGGAGGCCAAGGCAGGTGGATCACAAGGTCAGGAGATGGAGACCATCCTGGTTAACACGGTGAAACCCCATCTCTACTAAAAATACAAAAACTTAGCCAGGCGTAGTAGCAGACGTCTGTAGTCCCAGCTACTTGGGAGGCTGAGGCAGGAGAATGGCGTGAACCTAAGAGGCAGAGCTTGCAGTGAGCCGAGATTGCGCCACTGCACTCCAGCCTGGGTGACAGAGCAAGACTCCATCTCAAAAAAAATAAAATAAAATAAAGTAAAATTAGCTGGACATGGTGGCACGCACCTGTAATCCCAGCTACTCAGGAGGCTGAGGCAGGAGAATGGCGTGAACCTAAGAGGCAGAGCTTGCAGTGAGCCGAGATTGCGCCACTGCACTCCAGCCTGGGTGACAGAGTAAGACTCCATCTCAAAAAAAATAAAATAAAGTAAAATTAGCTGGACATGGTGGCAGGCGCCTGTAGTCCCAGCTACTTGGGAGGCTGAGGCAGGAGAATGGCGTGAACCTAAGAGGCAGAGCTTGCAGTGAGCCGAGATTGCGCCACTGCACTCCAGCCTGGGTGACAGAGTAAGACTCCATCTCAAAAAAAATAAAATAAAGTAAAATTAGCTGGACATGGTGGCACGTGCCTGTAGTCCCAGCCACTTGGGAGGCTGAGGCAGGAGAATGGCGTCAACCCGGGAGGCGGAGCTTGCAGTGAGCTGAGATCCAGCCACTCCACTCCAGCCTGGGCGACAGAGCGAGACTCCGTCCCAAAAAAAAAGAAAAGAAAATGTAAATACTTTTTTTTCCTGAACCACTTGAAAATAAGTTGGAGACACTGTGCTCCTTAGTTCCTAAATATTTCATTGTATTTCCTAAAAGCTAGGATACTCTTACTTAACCATAGTACAGAGAGCAAAATCAGACAATTGTAACACTGATGTAATATTGTTATGTAGTTAACAGTTCATACTTAAGTTTCATCACATATTCCAATAATACTCTTCCTATCAATTTTTTTTGTTAATACAGAATGTAATCCAGAACCATGAATGGACTCTAATCTTCTTATATCTGGAACAATTCCCTAAGCTCTCTTTATGTCACTTGATAGTCACATTTTTTAAGAAGATAGGTCAGTTATTTTGAGGGATATGCTTCCATTTAAGTTTAATGCTTACAGAATGTTGTTTTTGTTTCTTTTGAAGTTGATTTTAATGTGGAGCTCCTCTTTTTTTTTTTTTTTTTGAGACTGGTCTTGCTCTGTCGCCCAGGCTGGAGTGCAGTGGC
>NW_012121932.1:11470921-11471950 GCF_000951035.1 Colobus angolensis palliatus
GATCACCTAAGGTCAAGAGTTCTAGACCAGCGTGGCCAACTTGGTGAAACCCCATCTCTACTAAAAATACAAAAAATTAGCCAGGCATGGTGGCATGCGCCTATAATTCCAGCTACTTAGAAGGCTGAGGCAGGAGAATCACTTGAACCTGGGAGGTGGAGGTTGCAGTGAGCCGAGATCATGCCACTGTACTCCAGCCTGGGCAACAGAGTGAGACTCTGTCTCAAAAAAAAAAAAAAAAATTATTCTGAAAAATAAGAAAAGATACGCCAGCCTGGCCAACATGATGAAACCCTTTCTCTACTAAAAATGCAAAATTAGCCACGTGTAGTGACAAATGCCTGTAGTCCCACCTACTCAGGAGGCTGAGATAGGAGAATTGCTTGAACCTGCGAGGCAGAGGCTGCAGTGAGCCGAGATCGATCCATTGCACTCCAGCCTGGGTGAGACATAGCAGGAAAAAAAGATACAGTCATGCATCATTTAGCAAGGGATCCATCCCAAGAAATGCAATGTTAGGTCACTTTGTCATGTGAACATCATGGAGTGTATTTACACAAACCTAGATGGTTTTTATACACATAGGCTATATGGTATAGCCTATTGCTCCTGAACTGCAAAGCTGTACAGCATGTTACTGTACTGAATATTATAGGCAATTGTAACACAATCATATTTGTGTATCTAAACATAGAAAAGGTACAGTAAAAGTAGGGTAAAAAAAAATGGTATACCTGTAGGGCACTTATGATGGAACTCAGTTTCTCTGGGTAAGTGAGTGTGTGAGTGTTGAGTGAATGTGAAAGCCTAGGATGTTACTGTACACTTTGTAAACACTGAATACTGAGGCTACATTAATTTTTTTTTTTTCGTTTTTGGTACTGGGTCTTGCTGTATCACCTAGGCTAGATAGTGCAGTGGCATGACCACAGTTCACTGTAGTCGTGACCTCCCAGACTCAAGATGATCCTCCCACCTCAACCTCCCAGGTACCTGGGACTACAGACACATTACATTTTTTTTTTTTTT
>NW_012121932.1:11472287-11472712 GCF_000951035.1 Colobus angolensis palliatus
AATAGTAGCCGGGCATGGTGGTGCGCGCCCTTAATCCCAGCCACTCGGGAGGCTGAGGCACGAGAATTGCTTCAACCCAGGAGGCGGAAGTTGCAATGAGCCAAGATTGTGCCACTGAATTCCAGCCTGGGGGACAGAAAGAGACTCTGTCATAAATAAATAATTGTGCCACTGAATTCCAGCCTGGGGGACAGAGACTGTGAAATAAATAAATAAGTAAATAACAGAATGAGACTCTGTCTTAAATAAATAAGCAACCAAGCAAGTGTGCAGTGGTGCGGGCCTATAGTTCCAGCTAAAAAATACATATATTAACTGGGTGCGGTCGTGTGGAACCCAGGAGACAGAGGTTGCAATGAGCCAACATCATGCCACTGCACTCCAGCCTGGGCAACAGAGACTCTGTCTCAAAAAAAAAAAAAGAG
>NW_012121932.1:11473929-11477051 GCF_000951035.1 Colobus angolensis palliatus
TGTCTCAGAAAAAAAGGAATGAATGAATGTATGGACCAGGTGTGGTGATTCATGCTTGTAATCCCAGCACTTTGGGAGGCCAAGATAGGAGGATCGCTTGAGACCAGGAGTTCAAGACCAGCCCGGGCAACATAGGGAGACCTCGTCTCTACAGAAAAAAAAATTAGGCAGGCATGATGGCACACACCTATGGTCCCAGCTACACAGGAGGCTGAGGTGAGAGGATCGTTTGAGTGCAAGAGGTCAGGGCTGCAGTGAGCCGTGGTCATGCCACTACACTGCAGCCTGGGCAACAGGGCAAAGACCCTATCTCAAAAAAACAAAAAAGGCTGGGCGCAGCAACTCACACCTGTAATTTCAGCACTTTGGGAGGCCAAGGTGGGCGGATCACAAGGTCAAGAGATCGGGACCATCCTGGCCAACATGGTGTAACCCCATCTCTACTAAAAAATCCAAAAATTGGCCTGGAAGTTCACGCCTGTAGTCCCAGCTGCTTGGGAGACTGAGGCAGGAGAATCGTTTCAACCTGGGAGGTAGGGGTTGTAGTGAGCCGAGATCACGCCACTGCACTCCAGCCTGGTGACAAAGCAAGATTCCATCTCAAAAAAAAAAAAAACGCCCTCCATATTTGTTATTGTTTGTTTCTGAACTGCATGTTGGTAGGAGGTGCTCCTTAAAATTTTCGCTTTACAAACATGTATTCTCTGATGTAACCCACCACCATATGATTGCCATAGCTCACTGATTGACAAAAAATTGGATACATTATCTTGTTTTTATTAATCTTTCTTAAATGTATGTATAGTTCACATTTATTTCAGTGTTTGATATTAGAAGTGTTTTAGGGGCCGGGCGTGGTGGCTCACACCTATAATCCCAGCACTTTTGGAGGCTAAGTTGGGTGGATCACTTGAGGTTAGGCATTCGAGACCAGCCTAGCCAATATGGTGAAATCCCATCTCTACTAAAAAAATAAATAAATAAATACTAAAATTAGCCGGGCGTGATGGCGGGCACCTGTAGTCCCAGCTACTGGGAGGCTGAGGCAGGAGAATCTCTTGAACTGGGGAGGCAGAGGTTTCAGTGAGCTGCGATCACGCCACTGCGCTCCAGCCTGGGCAACAGAGCAAGACTACATCTCAAAAAAATTAATTAATTAATTAATTAAATAGAAGTGTTTTAGGTCTTTATTTAGAGGCTTGGTGGTTTTTGTGACTAGAAATGTGCCTTAGGAACTTAACACTTGTTTATATTAATTAGCCTATGATGCAATTGGTTTCATTACATGTCATTTAACTTAAAGTCGGAGTTTTCAAGAACCTATCAACATTAAAATGAGGACTTATGTATAATATAGTAAATACTAGGCGATGGGAATTTTTCAACTCCATTGTAATCTTACAGGATGACCCTCATACGTGGTTTGTCATTGACTGTAACTTCACGATGCAGCACATAACCATATTCAAACAAACATGCCATATAAAGAATATTCAGGCCAGGCGTGGCGGCTCACTGGGCGTGGGCCGGGTGCAGTGGCTCACACCTGTAATCCCAGCACTTTGGGAGGCCAAGGCAGGTGGATCACCTGAGGTTGGAAGTTTGAGACCAGCCTGACCAACATGAAGAAACCCCATTTCTACTAAAAATACAAAATTGGCCGGGTGTGGTAGCACAAGCCTGTAATCCCAGCTACTCAGGAGGCTGAGGCAGGAGAATTGCTTGTACCCAGGAGGCGGAGGTTGCGGTGAGCCGACATCGTGCCATTGCACTCCAGCTTGGGCAACAATAGTGAAACTCCGTCTCAAAAAAAAAAAATTATCCGGGTGTGGCGGCACACGCCTGTAGTCCCAGCTACTCAGGAGGCCGAGGCAGGAGGATCACTTGAACCTGGGAAGTGGAAGTTGCAGTGAGCCGAGATTGGGCCATCACACTCCAGCCTGGGCAATAGAGTGAGACTATCACCAAAAAAGAAAATTAAAAAAGAATATTCAGAAAATTTTAGATTTACTGAAGATTTTAAAATTGGAGGAAATTTTTTTAAAAAATAAAAGGGGTAGAAGGGAAAATTAAGGAAAACTCAAGTACAACAAAAAGACAAAAATGGAAAATCAGAAAAAAATAAGAATTTATGAGGTTCAGTATTTTAGCAGGAGCTTTGTTTGCTAAACAGTAGATTTAAAAAGATTACTTTTCACCCACATTAGTCTAAAAGCCTAAATGATATTCATAGTATATAACTTGTTATTGTACCACTTTAGACATAAGCATGGTACTTCTACTGTGTGTCAGAAATGTGATGGTGTACTTTTTAATTTTTGTAGAGACTGTTTCTAGCTATGTTGCTCTTGAACTCCTGCCTCCCTTGGCCTCTCAAAAAGTGCTGAGATTATAGGCATGAACCACCAGCCACAGCCTGTACTGTACTTTCATAAAACTAAAAAAAATTTCTTTTTTTTTTTTTTTGGAAACTGAGTCTTGCTATGTCACCTAGGCTGAAGTGCAGCGGCATAATCTGGGCTCACTGCAACCTCTGCCTCCTGGGTTCAGGCCCTTCTTCTGCCTCAGCCTCCCGAGTAGCTGAGACTACAGGCACATGCCACCATGCACAGCTAATTTTTGTATTTTTAGTAGAGACGGTTTCACCACATTGGCCAGGCTGGTCTCGAACTCATGACCTCATGATCCGCCCTTCTCAGCCTCCCAAAGTGCTGGGATTACAGGCCACCGTGCCTGGCCAAAAATATTTTTTATAACATTCAGTCAAGCTCTGTCTTCGTCGGTTCCGCATTCATGGATTCAACCAACCATGGATAGAAAATATTTAGTAAGACTCCATCTCAAAGAAAAGAAAATACTTAGAGAAGAAAAACAATTGCCAGGCGCGGTGGCTCACGCATGTATTCCCAGCACTTTGGGAGGCTGAGACAGGCGGATCATGGGGTCAAGAGTTCAAGACCAGCCTGACCAATATGGTGAAATCCCGTCTCTACTAAAATTACAAAAATTACCTGGGCATGGTGGCGAGCACCTGTAGTCCCAGCTACTCAGGAGACTGAGGCAGAAGAATCGCTTGAACCCAGGAGGCAGAGGTTGCAGTGAGCTGAGATCACGCCACTACA
>NW_012121932.1:11477471-11493018 GCF_000951035.1 Colobus angolensis palliatus
AATTGTTTTGAAAATTTGTTAAATATCGTGCTTTCTTAATATATAGCTCTAAAGCCATGGCAGCCCCTTAAAACTGAATGGTAGAAGCAGTATGGTTCTCACACATACTTTCCTTCCCTTATTTTTTTCCTTCACCTTATCCTCTACTTAAAGCTTTTGGATAAAGAAAAGAAACTATTTTAAATTTTATTGAAAACACAGATTATCCCATTTCACTAAAATAATCTCTATACAGTAAGATTGTTAAATGTTCTTTTTTAATGGAAGACTGGGGCAAATGGAAAGAGTTAACTTGCTTTTATACTATATTTAGAAGACTACAGTAAAGATAATATTTCACAAATTATAGACGTATTTTCACATTACTTTTATAGGCAAAACCACAGTTACTTTGGAACCAACCTAATAATTTACTGTCAGTTAGCAAACCCTGAAGGATATTTTGATATGAAAGTTATTCTGAAGAATAAGGATCATGGAAAAGGACTAATTGTATAATGCATGTTTTTAAGAAACATCTTAGAATAAGTGCTTGGTACACGATAGTACTGCATAACTACTGTATAAATGTTGAATTGCTGCTGGGTGCAGTGGCTCACACCTGTAATCCCAGCACTTTGGGAGGCCAAGGCAGGCAGATCACGAGGTCAGGAGATTCAGACCATCCTGGCTAACACAATGAAACCCCGTCTCTACTAAAAATACAAAAAAAACTAGCCGGGCGAGGTGGCGGGCGCCTGTAGTCCCAGCTACTCAGGAGGCTGAGGCAGGAGAATGGCGTGAACCTGGGAGGCGGAGCTTGCAGTGAGCCAAGATCGCGCCACTGCACTCCAGCCTAGGTGACAGAACGAGTCAAAAAAAAAAAAAAATTGTTGAATTGCTATCCTATCACCTAGCCATCCACATCATCCCTGTGCTCCACTCCACACTTTGTTTAGTCAGGTGTACCTTCCTCCTGCTCTGACTTCCCTTACCTGTTGAAATTTTACTTATTCTTCATTACCATGTCCTTCATTAGACCTACCCAGTTCTCTCAAGCAGATCTTAATCTCTATTCTGTTTTCATACAGCACTTTGCTTATACATTGAACTTACTACAGTCTGAGTTTTGCTTTGCTATTTATGGGTCTTTCATAGAGTCATCTTTCACTGGATAGGATCTGTGTCTTATTCATGCCTATACCATTACAACAGTCCTATTCTGGCTCAAATACACTATATTCTTCTGTCTACCAGTATTTATATATGTAAAATATCTAGAGGTGTATTAATAAGGCCGTGGGTATTTTATTAAACATATAAGTACCATTTTAAGTGTTATGTATTTTTACAAGTCCCTCTCAATAGAAATCTTGTTTACTATGACCTTTGTGTTCAAAACATAATCATCTGACGTCTGAAAAACCATGTAATTTTTTTTTTTTTTTTTTGAGATAGTCTAGCCCCGTCACCTGGGCTAATCACAGCTCATGGGACTATAGGCATGTGCAACTGTGCACAGCTAATTTTTTAATTTTTTGTAGAGACAACTCGCAGTGTTGCCCAGGCTGGTCTCAAACTCCTGTCCCCAGTCAGTCCTCCCACCTCGGCCTCCCAAAGTGCTGGCTCTGTAGGTATGAGCCACCATGCCTGGCCAAAAAACAAATTCTTATGTTGAATTTAATCCTGTCATTTGCCCTTAAACAGTTTTGTTTAGATGTATCAATTAATATTAAACAATTAATATACTTAACTACCTTTATCCCTTGTTTATTGAGTGTCTGCCATGTGCTAGACACTGCTAGGCTCTGGGGATCTAACAGTGAAACATGGTATGATCTCTTCTGTTGTAGAGTTACTACATTATAGGGAAAACAGAAATTAACAAAAAGATGTACTTACAAATTGTAATGTGTATTCTGAAGGGGAATAAAGGGTTGAATGAAGATGTTAACATGATTGAAACTGGAGGAGGGTTCAGAAAAGACTTCTGAGAAAGTACAGTGTTACTGTGACCTCATGTATAACTAAGGAATTTGAAGTGAGGGAGATACACCAGGACAGCTTTCCAGGAAAGGGATCCGAATGGACAAAAGCCCTGGGGCAAAACGGTGGGGCACTTGATTTAGTTCAAAGGGCTGGTGTCCAGTTTGTATCTATAGATGCAACATATTAGCCTTTGGGGACAACATTTAAAAATTAAGGAAGGCCAGGCGCAGTGGCTTACGCCTGTAATCCCAGCCCTTTGGGAGGCCAAAGCAGGCGGATCACCTGAGGTCAGGAGTTTGAGACCAGCCTGGCCAACATGGTGAAACCCCGTCTCTACTAAAAATACAAAAATTAGCCGGGCACAGTGGCGGGTGCCTGTAATCCCAGCTACTTGGGAGGCTGAGGCAGGAGAATCACTTGAACCCAGGAGGCGGAGGTTACAGTGAGCCAATAACGGGGTCATTTCCAGCCTGGGCAACAAGAGCGAAACTCCGTCTCAAAAAATTATGGAGTACTGTGCTGCTTTTCCTATATATAACCCATATGTAAAACTTTGATAAACACAAAACTGCTGTGGGTCAGTTAGTATCCTAACACTGTATATAAATATCGGTCAGTATGAAGGACCCTTTAAATACTGGTTTTCTGCTTTGGCTTATATTTTTAATTTTATTAACTCTCTCTTAATTATGTATATATTACATAACTTTTAAAGCTTGATCAGCTAGCTTCCACAAATATTTACTCTTTGGATATATACATGTATATATAAAATTTGTCTATTTCTAGTCCTTGAACTCCTTGAACAAGCCAAGCTGACACTGACCTTGGGGCCACTGCCATTACTCTTTCTACCTGAATCACTTTTCTCCCCATATCTTCAGTCGATCAATTCTTCCTCATCATTCAGTCTTACCTTACAAATGGCAAAGAATCCTTTCCCAACCACCTGTCTCATGTTATTCCTGCCTTTCCTGGTAGAAACTATCACATTATCCTCTTTTTTCCATATGGCACTCCTTTAAATTATTTTCTTGTTTACTTTAGCTTAATGAAAATGATAATCTTGTCATCTTTATTTACTGTTTTTTTACTCCAGTACTTTGAAAAGTGACAAGTACATAGTAAGAACTCAATTAATACTTGAATAATGTTTATCTTACAAGTTATGATAGGCTTACATAATTAAATTGTAAGTCCAAGGGAAAGTACTCCATTTTTCATTTCTTTATATATATATGTATGTAATAGTTCTTAACATAGTAGTTCAGTAAGTTTTTATTGGGGAAAAGTGTTATCTTCTAAAGTGAGTTCATAATATAATATTGCCAGAAATAAATGTGTTTTCTCCCTTGGCAATCAGCCATCATCCAAAATTCTGAACTCCCAACCTGTATCTCAAGCCACCTGCTAGCAAATATCACCTACATGTCCCATGTAATTCAAAATCAGCACATCTCACCTCCCACTGCATCTGCCTATGGACACCACCTCAGCCCAAGCCATTTCCTGTTCAGTTCTCCAGACCCACAAACCTGACCTCTTCTGTGATGTCTTCTCAGGCTTATGATAAGGACACATCCTAAGGTTAGATTTTGCTGACATTTATTAAGCAAACATCATGCTCCACTAACAACGATCATCATATTATGCTGAGAGTCTAGAAAATGTGAAGGGCTATGAATTTGTCCTGATACTATTCTGCAAGATTGTTTCTCTGGCTGTGCTCAGCAGCCTAAATAAAGGAGAAGGGAAAGTGGATTATAAGATTGATCTGAGTTGGGAACAAGCTAGATAAATGCAGTGGGAGGAATATGTGGGATGCCAGGTGGTTTGAGATTTTGGTGACAGAATGGTTTGGTTGATTAACCCTCAGTTCTTGTGAGGTAAGGGCCCATAGATGTCATCCCGATTGGGGTCTTTAGAAATAGGAATTTTAGGTCGGGCATGGTGGCTCACACCTGTAATCCCAGCACTTTGGGAGGCTGAGGAGGGTGGATCACCTGAAGTCAGGAGTTTAAGACCAGCCTGGCCAACATGGTGAAACCCCATCTCTACTAAAAATATAAAATTAGCCAGGCATGGTGGCGCATGCCTGTAATCCCAGCTACTTGAAAGGCTGAGGCAGGAGAATCACTTGAACCCTGTGATTGGAGGTGACAGTGAGCCAGGATCGTGCCATTGCACTCTAGCCTGGACAACACAGTGAGACTTCGTCTTTAAAAAAAAAAAAAAAAAAGGAATTTTATCTTTAGGTCTATACTGAAGCCACGGGAAGAATTAAGGATAACCTATAACCTCACGGGGATGAAAGCTAAACGCATAAATGCCTGAGGAAGGTTCACTTAACCATTTCAGCAAGAGAGTTAGGTGTTCTCCCCATTACAATTATCATTAAAACAAAAAAGGATCTTCTGCTACCTTTTGGTGATGACAGGAAGTGACAAGACTTCATTCCAATCCATAACAAGCCTCAGAGAAACAAAACTTAAAGGGATAGAGCACATGGGGGCAGTATTAAAAAGAGCAGAGAAATCACGCTGAGTCCCTGCAGCTTAGGGGAACAGATTCAGGTTTGGAGGATTAATAACATATGGGTTTGGGCAATCTCCAACCCTACCCTAGCTCCCATACAGGATTTAATTTCTTAGTTTAGTCCTCTAGTGTCTATAGCAATTTGTATATCTGTTTGTATCACTTATGTACACACATATCTCCCCAGTTACACTGTGATTTCCTTCAGGGTTAGGAGCTTTATTTGATTCATCCTGATTCCTCAGCCCCAACACAGTACCTGATACATAAATGGTGTTTAATAAATGCCAAGTATAAAGTATTGTAACAGGCCGGGCGCAGTGGCTCATGCCTTTAATCCCTGCACTTTAGGAGGCCGAGGCGGGTGGATTCTGAGGTCAGGAGTTTGAGACCAACCTGGACAACATGAAACCCGTCTCTACTAAAAATACAAAAAATTAGCCACACGTGATGGCAGGCACCTATTATCCCAGCTACTCAGGAGACTGAGGCAGAGAATTGCTTGAACCCCAGAGGCAGAGGTTGCAATGAGCTGAGATTGCACCACTGCACTCCAGCTTGGGCAACAAGCGAAACTCCGTCTCAAAAAAAAAAGGACTGTAACAAGCCCAAAAGCCATGTGTTGCAAATAGCAATATTCTTCAGTGGCCAGTACATCACTTAAATCACCCTACAGGTCTTTACCGGCATTGCAGAACAAGCAGTTACTTCTCTGCCTGTTTAGCTATTTTCTTTATTAAAAAAGAAAAACCTAAAATGCTAATGAGAATTCATTATTTTAGGTGATTGATGAGATTTATCGCGTGTTGAGATACGTCAATTCTACCAGAGCCCCTCAGCGAGCTCATGAAGTACTTCAAGAATTAAGGGATATATCCTCTATGGCAATGGAGTACTTTGATGAAAAGATTGTTCCAATTTTAAAGAGGAAATTACCAGGATCAGATGTTTCTGGAAGACTCATGGGCTCTCCTCCAGGTACCTCTACTTTATAATCATGTTTGTACATAATTTTGTAACTTGTTTCTGGTTTTTTTCCACTTAATCAAGTGTCTTGAACTTTTCTGTGTTAGTAGTTGTTTATTGGCAGCATCATTTTTAATGAGATTGGATTATCAACCATAACTTATACAACTGATCCACTAGTTAGGCACATTTCTTGTTTCTAACTTTTCAATACTTACTCAAGAACAATCTGAGCAGTCTTGTGACTAAATCTTTGCACATATCCATATTGACTTACAATAAACATATTAGAAATAGAATAGCTGGGCCCGGCCAGGCACGGTGGGACACACCTGTAATCCCAGCACTTTGAGAGGCTGAGGTGGGTGGATCACCTGACTGAGGTCAGTAGTTCGAGACCACCCTGGCCAACATGGTGACACCCATATCTACTAAAAATACAAAAATTTGCTGGGTATGGTGGCGCACACCTGTAATCCCAGCTACTCTGGAAGCTGAGGCAGAAGAATCAGTTGAACCGGGGAGGCAGAGGTTGTAGTGAGCCAGATTCGCGCCATTGCACTCCAGCCTGGGCAACAAGAGCAGAACTCTTATCTCAAAAAAAAAAAAAAAGAAAGAAATAGGATTGCTGGACGAGGTGCAGTGGCCCACGCCTGTGGTCCCAGCACTTTGGGAGACTGAGGGGGAAAGATTGCTTCAGCCCAGGAGTTCAAGACCAGCCCGGGAAACATAGGGAAACCCCCATCTCTACAAAGAATTTTAAAAATAGCCGGGTGTTAGTGGCGCATGCCTGTGGCCCCAGCTACTCAGGAGGCTGAGGTTTGAGACCCTGTCTCAAAAAAAAAAAAAGTAATAGAATTACAGGTGAAAAGTTACATACAGATGCTCCTTAATTTACAGTGGGATTACATCCTGATAAACCCGTCATAAGTAGAAAATATTGTAAGTCAAAAAATGCACTTAATACACGAACCTACCAAACATCATAGTTTAGCCTAACCTACCTTAAACATGCTCAGAACACTTAACATTAGCTTACAGTTGGGCAAAATTATCTAGCAAAACATATTTTATGATAAAGCATCCTTGCGTAATTTACTGAATTAATTTTCTATTATACTGAAAGTGAAAAGCAGAATGATTCTGTGGATACCTGAGGTACAGTTTCTACTGAATGTCTATCACTTCCATACCATCGTAAAGTCAAAAAATCATTAAGTTGGCTGGGCGTGGTGGCTCACGCCTGTAGTCCCAGCTACTAGGGAGGCTGAGGTATGCGAATCGCTTGAACCCAAGAGGCGGAGGTTGTAGTGAGCCAAGATCATGGCATTGCACTCCAGCCTGGGCAACAGAGTGAGACTCTGTCTCAAAAAAAAAAAATCATTAACTTGAACCATTGTAATTTGAGGACTTTTTTTGTTTCTGATGAATTAATATTCATTTTTTTAAAAAACAAATATACTAGATAAAATGCCAAAAACTCTTCAAGGAAATATTTGGTGAATTATTTCAGCCCCCAAAGTGTCTGGCTGCTACTTTATTTTTATTTATTTATTTATTTATTTATTTATTTTGAGATGGAGTCTCACTCTGTCACCCAGGCTGGAATGCAATGGCGTGATCTCTGATCACTGCAACCTCCACCTCCCAGGTTCAAGCAATTCTCCTGCCTCAGCCTCCTGAGTAGCTGGGATTACAGGTGCACACCACCACGCCTGGCTAATTTTTGTATTTTTTAGTAGAAACAGGATTTCACCATGTTGGTGGATTTCACCATGTAGGTTGTTGGTCTGGAACTCCTGACCTCGTGATCCGCCTGCCTTGGCCTCCCAAAGTGCTGGGTTTACAGGCACGAGCCACCATGCCCGGCTGCTACTTTAAAAGACAGGGTTCATAAGGCTATTTTGAACAGTATCACTTCATCTGCGCTAAATAACTGTTTTTGCAAAAGTATATTGGCTCCTAGAGATTTGTGCCTTTATCTACTGAAAGACTTAATTATTTAATATCCCCAACTGTGGCAAGTACTTTAATTAGGAAAGAATTTAGTAGAACTTTTTATTTTGTTCAGATTAGTTAGCTCCCTGTAGTACTCAGTGAGGCAACCAAGTGGCTCTCTGTAATTGAGTAATAAAGCCTACACATCTCAGCATTAATATATCTGTTATATATTGAGTACCTATTATGCGCACAGCACTGTACTGTGTCCTGTGGAGACTAAAAGGAAGTGTAATACATGGTGTCTGCTCTCAAGGATCTTACTATTTCAAAAGGTAAGATACACTCAGTCTTGAAGTTAAATTATCATAGGCAAAACAAATAATGCAATGTCCAATTAAATGTCAAATGAGAGCAGAGAAACAATTTTAAGGTAGATCAGTGCTGGCTGATCTGATGGAAACATCACAGGAGGTAAGAATTGATTTAAGCCTTGGTGAATAAGTAGAAGTTGGATATGGATAAGCAGAGAGGGAAAGAAGAATGCGTCCATAAAGGAAATACAGTTATTTAGATGCGCAAGGAGAAGATTAACATGATGTGTTTAGGGTATGAATGGACCCCTCTTGTTCTTTTAGAAAACCTTCAGTAGATAAGGTTAAAAGAAAGTAGGTTCTTTGTTTAAAATCGTTATTTTTATGCTTGTGTTACATTCTAATTATTCCTGAAAGAATAGGTCCAAGACCCTCCTACACCATGCCAGGAATTCTTTGTGATCGTAATGTATGATGTAACCCACTCTTTAATGGAGTCCTATCATTTGGCTAAAGTTGAAGCCTTTGCAAATAACTTAAGTTCAGAGTAAACTTAAGAACACGATACAGGTTGAGTATCCCTTATCCAAATTTCTTAGGACCAGAAGTGTTTCAAATTTCAGCTTTTTTTCAGATTTTGGAATATTTGCATTACATGTACTGGCTGCACAGTCTGTTATCCACATACCCACAATCCAAAATGCTCCAATGAGCCATTTCCTTGAGCATCATGTTGGTGCTCAAGAAGTTTCAGATTTTGGATTTCAGATTTCTGGATTAGAAACATGCAACCTGTAGGTGTGTACTTCTAACTTGAAAGTGTATTTGTTATGTGAATTAGATAGAAAATAATTATTTTCTGGCCAGGCACAGTGCTTCAATACATCTGTAATCCCAGCACTTTGGGAGGCTGAGGTGGGTGGATCACGAGGTCAGGAGATCCAAACCATCCTGGCTTACACAGTGAAACCCCATCTCTACGAAAAATACAAAAAGAAATTAGCCGGGTGTGGTGGCGGGCGCTTGTAGTCCCAGCTACTCGGGAGGCTGAGGCAGGAGAATGGCATGTACCTGGGAGGAGGAGCTTGCAGTGAGCCGAGATCGCGCCACTGCACTCCAGCCTGGGCGACAGAGCGAGACTCCATCTCAAAAAAAAAAAAAAAAAAAAATTATTATTTTCTAATTTTACTGCTTGTATTTTGTTACTAGATTCTGAAAATATTTTACAATATTTTAAACTCAAGTTTATGCCATTAAATGCCCTTCTTCATTTCCTGGCAGTCTACACACTGCCACATGAGCAGGAGAATCAGAATTTAAACTCATTTATAGTTAAAATAAGATGTTAAATTATGATGATTAACCCAATTGCCCAACTGGATTGCAAAGAAGAAGAAATTCTCAGAAGTGACATAATAAGGGTATTCCATTTTTAAATAAGTGTAAGACTGGTAGAGAAACATTTTAAGTGACTGACCCTTTTAAATTATTCCTCCACAGTTCCAGGACCGTCTGCAGCCCTAACAACAATGCAGCTCTTCTCCAAGCAAAACCCTTCAAGACAAGAGGTTACCAAACTCCAGCAGCAGGTTAAAACAAATGGTGCTGGCGTGACTGTTCTCAGGCGTGAAATTTCTGAGCTTCGCACCAAAGTGCAAGAACAGCAAAAACAGCTTCAAGACCAGGACCAGAAACTGCTAGAGCAGACCCAGATCATAGGTGAACAAAATGCACGGTTGGCAGAGCTAGAACGCAAACTACGAGAAGTAATGGAAAGTGCTGTAGGAAATTCCTCAGGGTCTGGGCAGAATGAGGAGTCTCCTCGGAAACGAAAAAAGGCCACAGAAGCCATAGACTCTCTTAGGAAATCTAAACGTCTTCGGAATAGAAAGTAAATTGGAATGTGGTTCTAGTTCCAGAGGAAGACGCAGCTTAGTAGCTTAAGCAGTTAACGTATATCAGGATACTGTGAGCAACACGGTGTCCCTTAAGCTTCTAGGCTTTCAGAACACAACTTAAACTTGAACTCTTATGGTTGGGACATTCTTTTCCCGCTTCTCCTGATTGAACTGATGCACAGAATCTTTTTACTTTGCAATAGATTTGTACTAACCAGACCTGTTCTATCATGTTTTGAGGAGTTAACTTTTTTCTGTGCAGATAATGTTGAAAGTAAGTTAATTTGTTTCTGCATATATGCACATACATAAGGATCTTAAACCCAGTCTTGGCAGACTAAACAGAAGTTAAGTTTAATACAGAAAATGTCCTGTTCACTTGAAAGAAAAGACCTACTTTTTAAATGGACACTATCTTGGTTCTTTTTTTTTTTTTTTTTAAGTCGTCTTTTTGTTGTAAGTGACCTTTGTCTGGAATGTCTGAAAAGTAGTTAATGCTTTTTGGTATTGAAGTAATGGGTAACTAAAATGGACTTCCATAGTATTGACTATAGAAGGAGGCTCTACAGTATTGACTATATATTTTTATAAACTACTGGCAAGAAACTTACCCAGCTGTTATACATGTTTTCAGTTCTCTTTGGGGGCCATGTCCTACATTTGCATGGATGGATGCATGCATTGCCTAATCAACTCACTTAAAAAGCTCTTGCACTGGTATTCTTAAACCTCTATACTTCTCCACTTTTTAGAGCGGCGTCTTAGTTTAAGCGCTTAACCACCGCAACAGCTTGCCTCTAGAGGGGGAATTATTCATCCATTTGTCCTCCAGTTTTATAGGAACAAGAGACTATTAAAGCCCATTGCTTTATCTGTTCTCTGTAGGGTTCAGGTACACTGGCTAAGGCAGAACCCCGAATTCCAAGGCTCTTTCTATCAATATTGGACCTCTGGGAGTTAGTACTCCTCTTTGCTCACCACCATGTGCTCAGTTGATCAGATGTGAGTGAGTAGGGGACTCGACTTGTGGGATGCAGTTTTGCCATTGCAGCAAAGTTCATTGAGGAAAATTGTACCATGAAAAAGCATTTTCATTATATCATTTCTGGGGGATGACCTTGAGGGAAGCTTTTTAATATTTGTTTCAAGCTTTCCTTATTCTACAACTTTAAACAAAAGCTTTAATTTTGTTTGCACTCCTGTTTTGAGCTTGTAACTGGAAAAGCATGTCTTGCACTGTTCAACCTCCTAAGTGGTCACTTTAACAACCTCCAAATTGTGTACAGTGGTTATTTTCCCCAGTTGTATATTTTTGAGACATTCAATTATCACTGTCTTAGTTGTATTTTAATTTACTAAATTATGTAGCCGTTTGACTGTTAAGTTCTGTTAAACAACTGTGGCCTTGGGCTTCAGTTATTTAAAGTAAATTTGGGTGTAATATAGAAAACTGTCCCTTTCCAGGCAGGGGTTGGCGCCTGTATAACCCTAAGGTTTGGTAGACGCCTTAGTCGAATAAGAGCACAAGGCTGTCGCCTTCTATCCGTCCACCATGACATGGCTGTGCATCCTTTAAATTAACCTCACCAGACGAAGCTTTTTCTATACATTTTTAATATTGTCCTTACATAATATTGTCCTTAGCTTTTCATCAATTCTATGTCTGACTTTGAAATTCCATTTACAATGTAGTATGTTTTCAATGAAAAACCATAAAGTAACATCCAAGTGTTTCATGGTTTGTTGGGAAGGTAATTTTAAAATAAAACAATTTCCAAAAAACATTTGTCAGCCAAGGTCATCCATAAAAGTCCCCGTCTGGAACTTATTTTCTCAGCACTTCTCATTTTTATAATCAGAGTATTTAGCCATATTATATCTTTAGAGGAGGCCTGGTGGAATACCCTGGGCCTCTACTAGTCTGCTTTTCTGGTCACAGGAAGACTTTTTTTTTCATATCAAAGTATGTGTTTACAGATTTACAGAGTGTGATCCGTATGCATCAAAGGGATACAGCCCCAGACTATTTCTTTAATGGTTGTTCATGAACTATTAAGTTTCCTGAATTTCTTTTTAAACTACATCTAGATAGCCTAAACATCTGTGTAGTCTTCCATTAGTTAACATGTGTATATGGCTTTCGTAATAAGTAGTCACACTGTTAGAAGGTAAATTTTCTATTACAAAATCCAAATTTCTATTGCATACACTTATAATCATCTATTCATAAAGCTAATTCGTTGTACTTGTTAATGCATGAATGTTCCATGCAGTAGGAGCATAAAGCACTACAGTTCGTTCGGTTGTTCAAATCTTAAATCTTAGGCTATTTAGCTAAAACATGTTAGGATGTTGCCTTCACCAGTTATTAGGACAGTTATTAGCCGTTATGCTTATTTATGGATAGCATAATGGTATTTAAGGTTCAACAAAGTGCAGATTTTTCTGATCAGCTGAAACTGACATATGTTACAGAAAAACTGTAAATTAACCTCCTGAGAGAACCATTCTGCCCTGCATTTTAAGTCAGGTATTTAAATGCTGTGTGTTGTTAATATTGCATTGTCTTAGTGCAACATTTCTTGAAGTATTCCCATCATCTTCCTTGGCTGTTTTTCAGAGGAGACATCTCCATGTTAATGGGTCATTCCCACATAGGGAGGTATTATGGTACAGCGCTACACACATGGATAACAATGTGAAAAGGCGTGCCTAAGAAATGAAAAGGGCTGGCCTTATCCCCACCCCAGCTGGATCCTCTGCTTATCTCCCACATGCACTTGGCTTACCTGGTTTTCACAGATTCTGAGGTTATAGAACCTGTTGTTTTTCAAACTCCTGTACAGAACCTGGAAATAATGGAGCAAATGCAAATGTATTGAGAGTCATTATACTTAGTTTTAAAGACTATTGGGGTATCATCCAGTCAAAAGCCACTGATTTGGGAAGCAATTTTTTTGTAAAACACGTTTTTTGGAGTACTGAACTTTACAGGGGCTTGCCTTAATCTCTATTTAGTAGTTTCAAGATGTATGCGCAATTATTCTACGTGTTAAAAATGTTAAAATATTCTATGTAGCCCCAAAGGTGGGTAAAACAGTGTAAGTAATGCCTAAATTAATAAGCTAAAAGGTGTCACTACAGCTGGATTATTGAGAGAAAATGGACATAAAACTAGGCTATGTGTAATAAAAATAATGGCACCTTAAGATTGCACTATTTTATGCATTATTTTATATGCCATTTCATAGCCTGCACTTTAATCTCCAAAGAAATGATGTATGATGTCCCAGTTGTTCCTTATTCTTAATAAATTTTTCCTAAGACAGGGCACTTAATTCTATTTTACTATACTGAATTAGTTTCTTGGAGGTAGATTCCTTTCTTGAGTTCTCTGTTTCCTTAGCCATAATGATTTCTAGGATCTGGGAACTCCCTATATTGTCTATTTCCAACATTATATAATTTTAATTTAATGTAATATAAATCTCATACTTGGTGATCAGCACATTCTTATATCCTGCTCTACCAGTGAGTACCCATTTGTTACACTTACCAAACTCTCTAAAAACATATACTGTGAGTAATATTTGAAGCCAGGAATAAAAGGCAGTCTGAAAGAAAGCGTCCTATATGATGCAGCTGTTTGGAAATGGCTGATTTCTGATATGAAACCCAATTTGATAACACCATTCAGTTCTTTGACTTGGGATCTATCTGAATTGCTTTAACTAGTACACAAAAGGTTAAGTTACGACTACTTTAAATTTGTATAGCCTGCCATCTGAGGTGAATTATTTTCAAAAAATACTAAATCTATGAACTGAGACTAGCAATTAGTTGGCTGCTCCCTACCATGATTTTACTTTTAATAGCAATACAGTTATATTGGTGATAAATATGACAGGCTTAAGTACTGCCGGCCTTTCGCATCTTCCTAATCATCTTGGTTAAATTTCTGAGGTTTAAAAATTAGATCCAGATTTCTTCTGTTGTGTCTGAAGAGAACTATGACATTTTAGAAGTATATTGGCAATCTGTTAGGTCCATTGGCAAAGTATATTGGTCCATATTCAAACCTATTCCAAAAGGTTAGAAGTGTTTAAGATTCCTTTATTGTGGTACCATGTCTGTTTACCTATGCTTATGGGCAACAATAAATTACTAGTTTACCTTCTGGAATTTTAATTGTTATAACTGAATCAATTATTGGAAAGTGAAAAACACCTCCCGGTCACACAACAGGGTACATAAATAAATGTGTTGTTACCAGTGCTACTTGTTTTCTTTGTATTTCATCCACAAAAGAATATGGAGCTCTATTGCTAACATACCATATTAATAGCTACTGTCTTTTGGAGCACTGTACTGTGTGTTTTACAGATGTTACAGTGGCCCTCACAGCTACCTTATAAAGTAGGTCTTACTCTACATGGGGAAGTTGAACTCGTGCTAAACAATGTGTCCACAGTGTATGCAAGTAAGTGGCATAAGTGGGATTTGACCCATAAGCTCTGAAGTTTATAAACTTCCTACTACACTATACTACATCCTAGAAACCTGAGAACAATGAGACTCTGAACTTAATATAAGCAAGACCATCCCACACATCCACTAGAAACAGTCAGTGCCCAAATCACTAATGCTAACAGTAGTATGTAGAACTGAGCTCAAGAAAAAGCTGGGCTAGGCCGGGCACAGTGACTCACACCTATAATCCTAGCACTTTGGGAGGCCAAGGTGGGCAGATCACGAGGTCAAGAGTTCGAGACCAGCCTGGCCAACATGGTGAAACCTCATCTCTACTAGAAATACAAAAATTAGCCAGGTGTGGTGGCAGGTGCCTCTAATCCCAGCTCCTCGGGAGGCTGACGCAGGAGAATTGCTTGAACCCAGGAAGCGGAGGTTGCTGTGAGCCAAGATCATGCCATTGTACTCCAGCCTGGGTGACAGAGCGAGACTGCATCTCAAAAAAAAAAAAAAAACGTTGGGCTTGGTGGAGGCAACTTTTAAGGTTATGCAAGTAACCTTAAACTTGCACCTAGGTGTGCAAGTGAAAGAGAATGTTTTTAAGGCTTCCAGAACCTGTAATCTAAACTCAGAGGAAGTCCTGGCAGTAGATGTGCTCTGAGGCTACTGACGTGTAAAGTCCCCTTCTGGCCCGGTGCGGTGGCTCACACCTGCTACCCCAGCATTTTGGGAGGCCAAGACAGGTGGGGTCATCTGAGGCCAGGAGTTTGAGACCAGATTGGCCCATGTGGCAAAACCCCATCTCTACTAAAAATACAAAATTTAGCCAGGCATGGTGACGCACATCTGTAGTCTCAGCTACTAGGGAGGCCGAGGCATGAGAACTGCTTGAGCTGGGGAGGTGGAGGTTACAGTGAGCCGAGGTCACGCCACTGCACTCCAGCCTGGGCAACAGAGCAAGACTCTGTTTCCAAAAATGTCACATTCCTATAATATATGCTGCTGGTCAGTAGAAAAGTAGCAACTACCAATTCTTTTGCCCTGCAAGGGCAGAGTACTAGTTCTCTTTTCAAGACTACTTCTAGTTCCAAAACTAAATGCTTAGAATTTCAACAAAATAAAATCATATAAATCAGTTTAACCTGTTTCTTAAAGGTATAACTGGTAGGGAATTGCTGAAAACAGTTCTCTGAAGAAGATAACACTTCTCTAAGTGCTTTAACCCCAGCCTGTAGACAGCTTAGATTTTCAGAAAAGAGATAACAGATAACTTTATATTGTGGGTGAGGGTGACGGCAGTGGTGTCAATTGTCCTAGCACCATTACTGCATTCTAGTCATCCAGATAGCCTAGAAAGATGGTAGCCAGGCGCGGTGGCTCAAGCCTGTAATCCCAGCACTTTGGGAGGCCGAGACGGGTGGATCACAAGGTCAGGAGATCGAGACCATCCTGGCTAAC
>NW_012121932.1:11494653-11495282 GCF_000951035.1 Colobus angolensis palliatus
AAAAATTAGCTGGGCATGGTGGCATGTGCCTGTAGTCCCAGCTACTTGGGAGGCTGAGGCAGGAGAATAGCTCGAACCCAGGAGGCAGAGGCTGCAGTGAGTCCAGATCGCGCCACTGCACTCCAGCCTGGCAATAGAGCAAGACTCCATCTCAAAAAAAAAGAGAGAGAGAGAGAAAAGAGGGCTAAACTGCTTGTTCTTTCTTTGGAGAGTTGGAGCAAGCTTACAAGAAAGTGCTCTTTAGATAAACAGTTCCTGTAACCCTACTGTAAGAGGACACTACCTCTTACAGTGTGGCCCCATGGATCAACAGCCTCTGAATCACATAGGAGCTTCTGTGAAATGTAGAATCTCAGGCCCCACTCCAGAATCAAATCTGCATTTTAACAACATCACCTGGTGATTAGTTTGCACATTAAAATTTGAGAAATACCACTGTAAAGCACATTTGTCATTTTGAATCTAAATGCTAAACAACCCTTAGCTCCCCATATTTAGCAATAACAAAGAAAATGGAGTGAGAGAAGAGAGGAAGAAGAGTAAAAGGGAGGAGAAAGTAGGAAGAAAATATGAAAGTTAGTATTGTTCAGGGACAGTTCTTGAAACCAGTAGGGGTCATGACCATCAGC
>NW_012121932.1:11497697-11502573 GCF_000951035.1 Colobus angolensis palliatus
TCAATAACAGTGGTTATATTTTGGGGTTTGACAACATAACAACAGGAACAGGAGCTGGGAGGAGCTTATCACTAGACACTTTCTATATGTTTTTCTATTTTTAAACCATGGAAGTGTATTACCTATTCAACAATTAAACCAGCTGCTATAGACTGAAAGTTTGTGTCCCCACAAAATGTATGCCTTGAAGCCTAATCCTCAAGGGGAAGAGACCAGGAGGTTGGGCTTTGAGGAGGTGATTATGTTATGAGAGTGAAGCCTTCATGAATGGGGTTAATGTTCTTTTAAAAGAGACCCCAGGCTAGGCACGGTGGCTCACGCCTGTAATCCCAGCACTTTGGGAGGCCGAAGCAGGCAGATCACCTGACGTCAGCAGTTTGAGACCAGCCTGGCCAACATGTGAAACCCCATCTCTACTGAAAATACAAAAATTAGCCAGGCATGGTGGTGGCAGGTGCCTGTAGTCCCAGCTTACTTGGGAAGCTGAGGCAGGAGAATTTCTTGAACCCAGGAAGCGCAGGTTGCAGTGAGCCGAGAGCATACCATTGCACTACAGCCTGTGTGACAGAGCGAGACTCCATCTCAAAAAATTAATTAATTAATTAATTAAAAAAAAAAGAGACCCCACAAAACTCCTTCACCTCTTCTGCCATGTCAGGTTATAGCCAGAAGACAGCCATCCATGAACAAAGAAGCAGCCCCTCACCAGATACTGAATACGCACGCCAGTGCTTTTATCTTGGACTTCCCAGGCCCCAGAATTGTTTTTTGTTTTTTTGTTTTTTGTTTTTTGTTTTTTTTTTGAGACAGAGTCTCACTCTGTCACCGAGGCTGGAGTACAATGGCACGATCTCAGCTCACTGCAACCTCCAGGTCCCAAGTTCAAGCGATTCTCCCATCTCAGCTTCCCTAGTAGCTGGGATTACAGGCATGTGCCACCACACCTGGCTAATTTTGTATTTTTAGTAGAGATGAGGTTTCTCCACGTTGCTCAGGTTGGTCTCAAACTCCCGACCTCAGGTGATCCACCTGCTTCAGGCTCCCAAAGTGCTGGGATTACAGGGGTGAGCCACAGCGCCCAGCCTGATTTTTGTATTCTTGGTAGAGACGGAGTTTCACCATGTTGACCAGGCTGGTTTCGAACTCTTGACCTCATGATCCATCCGCTTTGGCCTCCCAAAGTGCTGGGATTACAGGCGTGAGCCACCACGTCTGGCCTGACCCTGTTTTCTTAAAAACCAAAAACCTGGAAAAAAAACAAAATCTCTTACAAATGTATTCTCAATCCCAGTCAATCCCCTGCAAAACTCAGACTCTGGAAGAATGAAAGCTATGCGCTATTTTCTTCACTCATTCATATTGTTGGTTTCACACAGATAGATTAAAGTGCTTCATCCTACAGAACTGCTCTATCAGTTCATGGTGTTTTCCTGGATCCTGGACCCCCGCCTTCCCCACCATGAGTCACCTCTGGATCAAGTCCATCTTCTACTTGGGATTTGGAACCCAGACAACCCTTTTCCCTTCTTAGCCTCTGCTGTGCTCTAAGCTATGTGATCTAAGACATGTCACTCGCATTCTGGAAGTATTTGCTTCCTCATACATGAAATGGGGGAAATCTCTCTAATCCTGCAGTTTTGATTTCAGTGCTCACTAGTTTAAGACTTTTCTTCTTGTCTATACCCCTTCACCCTCTTCCTTTGGCAATTTCCTTTTTCATAAGCTGTGGCTGCTGGTGAGTAAAAGAGTCATCTGAGTTCAACTGCTTTTGCATGAGCTAGACTTGGAAGGGTGCAAATGGAAGCAGATTCATTTCTTCTCAGTAACTGCTCTTTTAGACTGTCCCGTTCCATCGTTCTGCCCTGATCCCAGAAGGAATCTCAGGCAGGTCCCAGAGACTCTCTTGGTCACTAACAAATTAGTCACCTTTATCCGGTTATTTAAAAATCCAGCCTGATCCAAAGAAAGACTTTATTGTCTCAATTGATTAAGGCTTCTTTCCTCTTTCTTTTCTCTGTTTTTGAGACGGAGTCTTGCTCTGTTGCACAGGCTGGAGTGCAGTGGCTCGATCTTGGCTCACTGCAAACTCCACCTCCCAGGTTCAAGCGATTCTCCTGCCTCAGCCTCCCAAGTAGTTGGGATTACAGGTGCCTGCCACCAGGCCCAGCTAATTTTTGCATTTTTAGTAGAGACGGAGTTTTGCCATGTTGGGCAGGCTGGTCTTGAACTCCTGACCTTAGGTGATCTGCCCCCCTTGGCTTCCCAAAGTGCTGGGATTACAGGCATGAGCCACTGTGCCCGCCCGCTTCTTTCCTCTTTCTGTAAGTCAGGCCTGAGTTCAACTTCAGAGAAGCTGAGTTGGGCTTCTCCTTTGCAGTGGAGAAGGGCAGGAAGGAGGATGTCTTCCATTTCTTGCTTTTCCTCCTCCCTCTCCTACCAGACTCTCTGCTGTCTAACCCAGTGGGGAGGAGAGACAGAATAAAGAAAAAAAAAATCTGCATTACCAGTATGGTTGGAATCTGTCATGTGTGTCTCTTGGTTGAGGCAGAGATCACACTTTGAGATTGTTTTCCCCAAGGCATTTTCCACTGTTGTTGTTGTTGTTGCTGTTGTTTTCTTTTTTTTAAGAGACAAGATCTTGCTTTATCACTCACTGCAGTCTTGAACTCCTGAGCTCAAGTGATCCTCCCATGCCAGCTTCCTGAGTAGCTGGGACTACCATGCCTGGCTAATTATTTTTATTTTTGATAGATGCAGAGTCTTGCTACATTGCCCAGGCTGGCCTCAAACTCCTGGCCACAAGTGATCTTCCTATCTCAGCCTCCCAAAGTGCTGAAATTACAGGCATGAGCCACTGCTCTCAGCCCTCCATTGGTTTTTAAATAATCTCCTCATGGGTTACCTTCACCATGAATTTTTCTTCCGAGTTACCCTACAGCTGACTCACAGGAACCCCTCCTTAGCCCTAGGCATCTGGTGGTAAATGTTCTTTCAAGAAGGAGCATTAGGATGCATGACCTATGAGGCCATAGACAGCAACCAAATCTAGCCCTTGTCAAATGGTTACACATCTAGTCCACCTATACCTGATCAACCTGGCAGAAAAGCTGCTATCAGCAGAGACTCTCTATCCATACTCAGTGACCATGGACAGCTTCTGATTGCCCCTCACCTTTAGGCATGCTCAAGTCCAAGTCCGGTACCAGCCCCTCTGTCTCTCCAAACACAAAAGTCAAGTTCGAGGAATGGTTCTGAGAAACTCTCTTCACGTGGCTGTAATTAACAAAGCAACAGTTCCTTCTGCCACCAGAGGGTGTGCAGCAAGGATGGGCAGCGCAACCTGGTACCAACTCTCTAAAGAAATTCTCTTCTCTCTCTCTCTCTTTTTTTTTTTTTGAGATGGAGTTTCACTCTTGATGCCCAGGCTGGTGTGCAATGGCATGATCTCAGCTCACTGCAACCTCCACCTCCCAAGTTCAAGCGATTATCTTGCCTCCGTCTACCAAGTAACTGGGACTACAGGCGCGCACCACTGCGCCTGGCTAATTTTTGTACTTTTTTAAGAGACAGGGTTTCACTACGTTGGTCAGGCTGCTCTCAAACTCCTGATCTCATGATCCGCCCTCCTCAACCTCCCAAAGTGCTGGGATTACAGGCATGAGCCACAACACTCGGACCCCTTGCCCTCATTTTTGACAGATAGTTTGCTAGACACAGATCCTTGGTTGATAAGTTTTTTCTTTCAGTACTTTGAATATGCCATCCCACTGCCTTCTGGCCTCCACTGTTTCTCATGAGGAGACATCTATTCATCATATCAGGGCCTCCTTTTCAGTGATGAGTCATTCTTCTCCTGCTGTTTCAAGATCTTCTCTTTGGCTTTCAGGATTTTACCATAATGCATCTGAGTGGATCTCTGTTTTGTGTTCATTCTACTTGGGTTCATTTTGTTTTGTTTTTTGTTTTGTTTTGTTTTGTTTTTGAGAGGGAGTCTCGCTCTGTTACCCAGGCTGCAGTGCAGTGACGAGATCTCGGCTCACTGTAAGCTCCGCCTCCCGGGTTCACGCCATTCTCCTGCCTCAGCCTCCCGAGTACCTGGGACTGCAGGCGCCTGCCACCACGCCTGGCTAATTTTTTATATTTTTAGTAGAGACGGGGTTTCACCATGTTAACCAGGATGTTCTCGATCTCCTGACCTCGTGATCCACCTGACTCGGCCTCCCAAAGTGCTGGGATCACAGGCGTGAGCCACTGTGCCTGGCTTCTACTTGGGTTCATTGCATCTCTTGGATGTGTAGATTAATGTTTTCCATCAAATTTAGATCATTTTAGATATATTTTTCCTTTGATTTTTTTTTTCTTGCCCTTTTCTCTCCTCTCCTCTGGTATTCCCATTAGCTGTATTTTGATGAGCTCAATGATGCCCGAAATTTCTCTGAGGCTCTGTTCATTTTTTATCACGGTAAATATACATAACAAAATTTACCATTTTAACCACTTTTACGTGTACAATTCTGTAGCATTAAGTATATTCACAAATTTGTTCAATCATCACCACTATCCATTTACAGAAATTTTTCATCATCCAAACAGAAACTCTATACCCATTAAAGACTAGCTCCCCACTCCCCTCTTCCCCAACCCCTGTTAATCTCTATTATTCTTTCTGTCTCTAAATCTGGCCAACTTTTATAGTATGATCATAACAATCCCCTTTTCATCAGGTTTTCATGGAGGGTAGGAGGGGTAATTCTTTGACTTAAAAATATAATTTGAAGAAAATGACTGCTTAGGAGAGAGAGAAAGAAAGATAGTGAGACAGAGAGAGAAAAGAAAGAAGAAAGAAAAGAAGAAGAGGAAGAAGAAGAAGAAGAAG
>NW_012121932.1:11503028-11504160 GCF_000951035.1 Colobus angolensis palliatus
GAATATGATTGCAAGGGCAGGTTTGGAAAAGGGAATGATGCCTGAATATACTGGTATTCCCAAAGATTTTGGACCTCAAAGTTTGGGCTTTCAAGGAACTACCATTTAAATCTGCAGTTTGCTGTAAAGATGGTTAAAAGAGTTCTGGGTCAGGTGTGGTGGCTCATGCCTGTAATCCCAGCACTTTGGGAGGCTGAGGCAGGTGGATCTCCCGAGGTCAGGAATTTGAGACAGCCTGGCCAATGTGGTGAAAACCCATCTCTACTAAAAATACAAAAATTAGCCGGGCGTGGTGGCACGTGCCTGTAATCCCAGCTACTAGGGAGGCTGAGGCAGGAGAATTGCTTGAACCCAGGAGGCAGAGGTTGCAGGGAGCCACTGCTCTCCAGCCTGGCCAACAAGAGCGGAAACTCCGTATCAAAAAAAAAGAGTTCATTGTGCAGAATTGAACATGTTTGTCAAATAATGAACATGTTTGTCACGGAGAGAAGCTCCTATTATAGTCAAAAGCGATTCAAAAGTATTAATGTGGGCTGGGTGCAGTGGCTCATGCCTGTAATCCCAGCACTTTGGGAGGCAGAGGTGCGTGGATCACTTGAGGCCAAGCGTTCAAGACCAGCCTGGACAACATGGCAAAACCCCATCTCTACTAAAAATACAAAGATTAGCCAAGTGTGGTGGCACACGCCTGTAATCCCAGCTACTTGGGAGGCTGAGGCAGGAGAATCGCTTGAACCAGGGAGGCAGAGGTTGCAGTGAGCCAAGATCGCGCTACTGCACTCCAGCCTGGGTGATAAAGTGAGATTCCATCTCAAAAGAAAAAAGAAAAAAATTATACTGCATTTGAAGTGCATTCAAAAACTATGAGAACACGATGTTAGGTGTGAGCTTGTGAAAACAAAAGCAGACAAAACTTATGAGAACACTTGTACCTCCCTAGCCTGAGGGGCATGGTGTATAGCCTCTTTCAGGACTGATGATACATGCCCCTTTGAATATTCACTGTGGAAAATCTTTTTTAGCAAGCATAGCTAAATTTTATCTGCTCCTCTAAACATTTGCCAGAAGAATAAATAGTTTATTTTCAGGTTCAGGCTCTACAAATTCTCTTTCTTTTCTTTTTCTTTCTTTC
>NW_012121932.1:11508466-11509196 GCF_000951035.1 Colobus angolensis palliatus
ACTTTTAAAAGTCCAAATTAAAGAAGCATGCCTAGACATCATTAAAATAGTTATCAATGCCCACTACAATCCTGTAGCTAAAATAGTTTACTTTAGAATGTCGAACTTGATTTTGTAATAGTCAGGACAGGACAGGCTAAACATTTGCTATATTAAGACCATGCATGTGTCCCTAGACCTAGTTCTTTCCTTACGTCTGTTTTTATAAATGCTGGTGATAAACCAGGTCTGATTAATACATAATCATTTCGTGTGATTATGTAACGGCTGTAATTCTAGGTTATCTTTGGTCAACCTTAAGAAAAACGGCAGTACATGTAATGAGTTTTGCAAAAGATCAGTGCTAATTTGCAGACTCTTGTTTAAAGAAGGTATAAACAAAATAAGAAAATTTCATGATTACCAGTTGCTATTAAATGAATCGTAACTTTTTTTAAAAAAAGAATGTCCAAGCCAGGTGTGGTGCTCATGCCTGTAATCCCAGCACTTTGGGAGGCCAAGGTGGGCAGATCACTTGAGGTCAGGAGTTCAAGACCAACCTGGTCAACATGGTGAAACCCCGTCTCTACTAAAAATACAAAAAGTAACTGGATGTGGTGGCACACGCCTGTAATCCCGCTACTCAGGAGGGTGAGGCAGGAGAATCGCTTGAACCCAGGAGGCAGAGGTTGCAGTGAGCCAAGATCGTGACACTGCACTCCAGTCTGGGCAATAGAGCGCAACTCTGTCT
>NW_012121932.1:11510236-11512290 GCF_000951035.1 Colobus angolensis palliatus
GCACCTGGCCTGCTTTTGGACTGGTGTGCCAGTTCACACATGCCTGTGATAGCAACTGCGTTCTGAACTGCAGGGATGCATTTACTTGTCAGCACCTGAAAACTTCCTCCTCAGTTGAGTCCAATTAACAGCTTCATGTGCCATCTGCCAATCCAGATGAAACTTAGCAAATACAAAGCTGTCCTTTTCCAGGTGACGCTCCCCACCTTCTTTTTCCTCCACCATGTCATTAACAACTGAAAAGCTCCTGCATGATCAGACCTGTGTATCTATCCATCATCAAATCCTACTCCTTTTTCGACACTGGGACCCTCCCGAGGCTGTCCCAGCCCGGCATTTGCTAGCATGCCCTGCAGACATGACCCTTGCTGGGCTCTGATGAGCCTTCAGGCCTCCACTCCAGGTGTCACTGTTTTGTCTCCCCTCTGCTCTCAGAGCCTTCTCTGCTAGACGCCTCAGCCGTGCTGGCCCTCTCTGTCTCAGAAGTGAATGTACTGGGCAGGTCTTAGGGATTTACTAATGATGCTCCTGGGGTTGGATGTGGTAGCTCATGCCTGTGATCCCAATACTTTGAGATCACTTGAGCCCAAGAGTTTGAGATCAACCTGGGCAACAAGATGAGGCCCTGATTCTACCAAAAAATTCCAGGCATGGTGGTGCACGCCTGTGATCCCAGCTCCTCGGGAGGCTGAGGTGGGAGGATGGCTTCAGCTCAGGTCAAGGCTGAAGTGAGACATGAGGCCACCACTGCACTCCAGCCTCGGCAACAGAGCAAGACTCCATCTCAAAAAAATAAAACCCACTATAAACATAATACTATTATCACACTTAAGAAATTGATAATTCCTTAATGTCATCACATATCCAATTGATATTTGAGTTCAATTATTTCATGTCAATGTTTTAAAACTATTTCAATCCGAATCTAAATAAGGTCAACACATGCAATTGGTTTGTATGTCTTTTGAACTCCTTTTAATCTATAGGTTTCTCTTCTCTTTTTTTTTCCTTGAATTTTATTTATTACAGAACCCAGACACTGTCCTACATAGAGTCTCCCAGAGTTGGATCTTGCTAGTTTCATCCCCGTGGCCTAGTTTAACACATTTCTCTGTCCTTTCTATTTTATTTTCTTTTTATTCTTGAGAAGGAGTCTCGGTCTGTCGCCCAGGCTGGAGTGCAGTGGCTCCATCTCAGCTTACTGCAACCTCTGCCTCCCAGTTCGAGCGATTCTCCTGCCTCAGCCTCCTGAGTAGCTGGGATTACAGGCGCCTGCCACCACGCCCAGCTAATTTTTATATTTTTAGTAGAGACGGGATTTCACCCTACTGCTCAGGCTGCTCTCGAACTCCCGACCTCAGGTGATGGACCCGCCTCGGCCTCTCAGAGTGCTGGGATTACAGGCGTGAGCCAACGCACCCGGCCAAATGTCCTTTCTATTTTCAATAAATTAGCAGTCAGATCTAGGGGCTTGATCAGATTTGTGTGCGCGTGTGCCGTGTGTGCGTGCACAGCATGTTGATTAGGAGGCACACCCGCTTTGGTTATCTTCTTTTTGTAATCTTTAAGTTGCTCTTTGATGTAGACGTGGTAACTAATGTTGAAACAAAATTAGTTTGGTTTCAAAACATTTCTTTCAGGAAGAGGTTGTGGTTGATTACTTCTGCGACAGATAGATGAAAGGTTGAGCAATCATCTCTTCACAAACATGGTCACTCTAGAATAATTCGAGCACAACAACAAATCTCATATCATCTCCCCCTCTTAACAATGGTGTTTTATTTGATTAGCTTTTAATTGTCACGCACTCTGCATTTTTTCCCTGAGGCATTATTTCCAGAAGGCAGCGAAATATGGCTCAATGGCTAATTTGCTTTTAAAAATTAAACAAAATTTAGGCCAGCTGCCATTTAAGAAGGGCTCCGGCACCTCCAGACTCGGTGTGATCGCAGCCGTGTCCGGTGCTCCGCTCGCGGAGGCGCTAAGGCGGCAGGTTTATCTCACTTGAGACCTTTCCTTCCTTTTGCATCTTCTCCGGGCTCCGGCGCAGCAGG
>NW_012121932.1:11514570-11521442 GCF_000951035.1 Colobus angolensis palliatus
AACTGGGACTAAAGGCGCACGCAGCCACGCCCGGCTGATTTTTTGTATTTTTAGTAGAGACGGGGTTTCACCGTTTTAGCCAGAATGGTCTCGATCTCCTAACCTTGTGATCCCCCACCTCAGCCTTCCAAAGTACTGGGATTACAGGCGTCAGCCACCGCGCCCGGCCGATCACTAGCTTTTTAACCTATGCTGTTTTTTCAAAAATTGAGGAAACGGTAGCTCAGGCCTGTAATCCCAGCACTTTGGGAGGCCGAGGTGGGAGGGTTGCTTCTGCCCACGAGTTGAGACCATGGTCACGGTAGCTCAGGCCTGTGATCCCAGCACTTTGGGAGGCCGAGGCGGGAGGATCGCTTCAGCCCAGGAGTTGAGACCATCCTGAGTAACACAGTGAGACCCCCATTTACACACACGCGCAAAATTTTTTTAAATCGAGGAAACAAATAGTGAGTTGAACATGAGACATTATTTCTTTTTTTTTTTTTTTGAGACGGAGTCTTGCTGTGTCGCCCAGGCTGGAGTGCAGTGGCCGGATCTCAGCTCACTGCAAGCTCCGCTTCCCGGGTTTACGCCATTCTCCTGCCTCAGCCTCCCGAGTAGCTGGGACTATAGGCACCCGCCACGTCGCCCGGCTAGTTTTTTGTATTTTTTAGTAGAGACGGGGTTTCACCGTGTTAGCCAGGATGGTCTCGATCTCCTGACCTCGTGATCCGCCTGTCTCGCCCTCCCAAAGTGCTGGGATTACAGGCTTGAGCCACCGCGCCCGGCCGAGACATTATTTCTTATGTACAGTATTTCGTTAGATTTTCTTCTCAACATTCATTTGCCCAGTGAAAAGAAAAAGCGAGTAGCTGGGACCACAAGCGCATACCACTATGCCCGATTGATTTTTCTGTTTTTTTTGTAGAGATGGGTTTCTCCGTGTTGCCCAAGCTGGTCTTGAACTCCTGGGCTCAAGCAGTCCGTCCGCTTTGGCCTCCCAAAGTGCTGGGATTTTAAAGGCGTAAGCCCCTGCACCCAGTAAATTTCGATTCTTGAATTCCCTTCCTCCTTTCCTTCCTCCTCCCCTACGCTCCATTAGAGACAGGGTCTTGCTTTGTTGCTTAAGCTGGAGTGCAGTGGCTGTTCACAGGCATGATGATCACGGCAGCATGGGCTCAAGTGATGGGCATACCTCAGCCTACTAGTAGTAATTTGTTTGGCAAATCACCTACACATGCTTGATATGAGATAGCATGATACTTTTTTTTCTTTTTTTTTTTGAGACAGAGTCTCATTCTGTCACCCAGGCTGGAGTGCAGTGACCCAATCTCGGCTCACTGCAAACTCTGCCTCCCGGGTTCAAGCAGTTCTGCCTGCCCCAGCCTCACATTTTTCTATTTTTATTTTTAGTAGAGACACGGTTTTGCCACATTGGCCAGGCTGGTCTCGAACTCCTGACCTCTGATGATCTGCCTGCCGTGGCCTCCCAAAGTGCTGGGATTACAGGCATGAGCCACCCTGCCAGGCCACATATGATACATTTTATTAATGCCTTGTCTACACGTTACATGGGAATAATCTGGTGTCCTACCTGTGTAAAAACCAACTCTGGAATACTGAAGCTGAGCTATTTAATATTCTGAAAATCAGGACGGGTGTGGTGGCTTTTGCCTGTGATCCTAGCGCTTTGAGAAGCTGAGGCAAGAAGATCTCTTGAGGCCAGTTCAGAACAGCCCCATCTCCATGAAAAATTAAAAAATTAGCTAGGCGTGCATGCCTGTGTCGTGCTACTCAGAAGGCTGAGGCGAGAGGAACACTTGAACTCAGGAGTTTGAGACCAACCTGGGCAACATGGTGAAACCTTTCCCTCTCTCTAAAAAAAAAAAAAAAAAAAATGTGCCTGTGGTTCCAGCTACTCAAAAGGCTGAGGTGGGAGGATCACTTGAGCTGGGGAGGTAGAGGCTGCAGTGAGCCGTGATTGCCTCACTGTATTCCAGCCTGGGCAAAAGAGTGAGACTGTCTCAAAAAAAAAAAGGAGATGAAGGAAGTAAGAAGGTGCTGATTAATACCTCACACTGAGCCTTTTTTCCTCCACAAACTTATCACTGAGCCATTTCACTTGGAAAGTAAAAGGACTACGTATTTCTCAATGAAAGTACGTTTTCCATGCAGGTGTAAATACCAGTGTTCCGTTTCAGGGTGGGAGATGGAATAACCTGTAGAAAGAGAATAATCTTTAGATTTGTTTAAATTATACACAAATGATAAGAGATCTTTCTGAGAGTGTTCAGTTTTTTGGCAGGGGAGGGAAGGGGCCTGATAGAACAACCAACATTTGTACACTTTAAGTTTACATTTAGAGTTCACATTAAAAGTTCATTTATAAGGTATCTCTTTGAAATTAGTGAGGATGAGCTGGACTGGGTGGCTCATGGCTGTAATCCCAGCCCTTGGGTGGCTGAGGCGAGCAGGTCACCTGAGATAAGGAGTTCAAAACCAGCCTGGCCAACATGGTGAAACCCTGTCTCTACTAAAAATACAAAAATTAGCTGGGCGTGGTGGCAGGCGCCTGTAATCCCAGCTACTGGGAAGGATGAGGCAGGAGAATTGCTTGAACCTAAGAGGCAGAGGTTGCAGTGAGCCGAGATCGCACCATTGCACTCCAGCCTGGGCAACAGAGCGAGACTCCGTCTGAAAAAAAAAAATAAATCACAAGAAATGCTTCCTTCACTGCTGTGCTTTCTCAGTGATACAGTTTTTTAATGTTTTATTTTTTGAGACAGAGTCTCACTGTGTTGCCCAGGCTGGAGTGCAGCCTAAATTCTTGGGCTCAAGTGATGCTCCCACTTCAGCGCCCCAAGTAGCTGGGACTACAGGCTTGTGCCACCTCACCTCAGCTAATGTTTTTTTATTTTTGGTAGAAATAGTCTCTGTTGCCCAGGCTGGTCTTGAACACCAGGCCTCAGGCAGTCCTCATGCCTCAGCCTCCCAAAGTGCTGGGATTAATGGTGTGAGCCACAGCAGCTGGCCAATAGCTTTGTTGAGATTATAATTCAACTATCATGATTTTTTCATTTAAAGTGTACAGTTCAGTATTTTTTTGGTATATTCACAGTTATGCAGCTGTCACCACCATGTAACTTTAGAACATTTCATCATCACAAAAAGAAACCCTATACTCATTAGCAGTCCCTCATATCCCCTACTTCTACCTAGATAACCACTAATTTACTTTGTGGTCTATAGATTTGCTGATTCTGGACATTTAGTATGCATGAAATCATAAAATACATGATCTTTTATGATTGGTTTTCACTTAGCATAATATAACATTTTTTAATTTTTAATTTTTTTTTTTTTTTGTAGAGACAGGGTCCTGTTATGTTGCCCAGGCTGATCTTGAATTCCTGGGCTCAAGCGATCCTCCTGCCTTGGCCTCTCAGAGTGCTGGCATAGGTGTGAGCCACTGCACCCAGCTATTAGCATAAGATTTTAGCTGGGCACAGTGGCATGCTCCTGTAGTCCCAGCTACTAGGGTGACTAAGGCAGGAGGATCACTTGAGTCCAGGAGTTTGAGGCTGTAGTGAGCTATGATGGCATCACTGTACTTCAGCCTGAGTGACAGAGGTAGACCCCGTTTCTAAATATAAATATTTTAAGGTTCATTCATGTTGTAGCACATGTCAGTGTGTCATTCCTTTTTATGGCTGAATAATATTCCTTTGTATGGATATACCAGGTGTTCAACATTTTGAGGAACTGCTCTACAGTTTTCCAAAGCAGCTGCACCATTTTACATTCCCACCAGCAAAGTATGAGGGTTCTAATTTCTCCACATCCTTGTTTTTACCTACCTTTTTTTTATTATAGTCATCCTAGTGAGTGTGAAGTGGTATCTATGGTGTCAGTTTGCACTTTCCTAATGACTAACGATGTTGAGCATCTTTCCTGTGTTTCTTGACTGTTTCCATATCTTTTGGAGAAATGTCTTTTGAGATCCTTTGCCCATTTTTTAATTGGATCATTAGTTGTAAGAGTTCTTCATATATTCTGGATATAGGTCCCTTATGAGATACATGATTTGCAAACATAACCCCGCTTCTGTGGATTATCTTTTCACTTTCTTGACAGTATTATTTGCAACAGAAAAGTTTTTGATGCAGTCCAATTTCTCTGTTTTCTTTTGTCACTTGTGCTTGTTATAGTATCTGAGGAACCACAAAGGCCATGAAGATTTATTTCTGTTTTCTTATCAGAGTTTTATAGTTTTCTTATAAATTTGGGTCTGTGATCTGTTTTGAGTTCATTTTTGTGTATGGTGTGAGGTAGGGGTCCGAATCCATTCTTTTGCCTGTTGCTAACAAGTTGTTGTGGCACCATTTGTTGAAAGGACTGTTCTTTCCCTGTTTATATTGGCAGCCTGTAGTATTGGTTTTTATATACTATTACAACTTTGGGAAAATTCAGTACAGAATTACTTGAAGCATGTTGATTTGTCTGAGAGGACTGTGAATACCAGTTTCATGATTTTAGGGTAACTACAAAATGCATATTATATTCTATCCTTTGTCAGATGTGTTAATTTAATTGTTTTATATAAGGTAAGAATGCTGTACCTCTGTCTAAACACAGAAATAACACACATTTTAATACAAAAAATGTGGAACTTCTAAAAGTTTGAAGCTAATTTTTCCTGCATAAATTTGCAAATGTTTGTGACATATTTCGGAACTTTACTAGTAGAATCCTTCCCTGTGTTTTTAGTGTTAGCTAAAGTCTCTAGTAAAGGGAATATTATTTGCAGAACAAATTTAATGTGTGTTAGTTTAATGAGTGTTAATTTAATTATAATTGCTAAACTATTATATACTTTTCTTAGTTCCTGTTTTTTTGTTTTTTCTTTGCAGCAAAGTATCCAGAGATAAAGTCCTTGATGAAACCTGATCCCAATTTGATATGGATTATAATTATGATGTTTCTCACCCAGTTGGCTGCATTTTACATAGTAAAAGACTTGGACTGGAAATGGGTCATATTTGGGGCCTATGTGTTTGGCAGTTGCATTAACCACTCAATGACTCTGGCTATTCATGAGATTTCCCACAATGCTGCCTTTGGCAACTGCAAAGCAATGTGGAATCGCTGGTTTGGAATGTTTGCTAATCTTCCTATTGGGATTCCATATTCAATATCCTTTAAGAGATATCACATGGATCATCATCGGTACCTTGGAGCTGATGGCGTCGATGTAGATATTCCTACCGATTTTGAGGGCTGGTTCTTCTGTACCGCTTTCAGAAAGTTTATATGGGTTATTCTTCAGCCTCTCTTCTACGCCTTTCGACCTCTGTTCATCAACCCCAAACCAATTACTTATTTGGAAGTTATCAATATCGGGGCCCAGGTCACATTTGACATTTTAATTTATTACTTTTTGGGAATTAAATCTTTAGTCTACATGTTGTCAGCATCTTTACTTGGCCTGGGTTTGCACCCGATTTCTGGACATTTTATAGCTGAGCATTACATGTTCTTAAAGGGTCACGAAACTTACTCATATTATGGGCCTCTGAATTTATTTACCTTCAATGTAGGTTATCATAATGAACATCATGACTTCCCCAACATTCCTGGAAAAAGCCTTCCACTGGTAAGTAAAGGATTTGATACATATTCTAATTTCATTTTTTTATTTGTTTTTTGAGACTGTGTCTTGCTTAGTCATCCAGGCTGGAGTGCAGTGGCACGGTCTCGGCTTACTGTAACCTCCACCTCCTAGGTTCAAGCGATTCTCGTGCCTCAGTCTCCCAGGTAGTTGGGATTACAGGCACATGCCACCATGCCCAGCTGATTTTTGTATTTTTAGATGGGGTTTCACCATGTTGGCCAGGCTAGTATTTTGTCAGTCCAAGCTGCTCATAAAAAAAAAAAAAAAAAAAGCAAGAATATAAATACTGCATCTTCCAGCCTAATTTTACAAAGGGTTCACTCTTGGGTCCTTAAGCTTAGTGGTTACACTTAGGATTCATTTTTAATTTTTTTTTTTAGAGACAGGGTCTTGCCCTGTCACCTAGGCTAGAGTGCAGTGGTGCGATAGCTCACTGCAGCCTCAACTCCTGGGTTCAAGCAATCATCCCACCTCAGCCTCCTGAGTAGGCAGGACTATGGGCACGTGCCACCCCGCGTGGCTGATTTTTTATTTTTTGTAGAGGCAGAGTCTTGCTATGTTGCTCAGGCTGGTCTCAAACTCCTGGATTCAAGTGATCCTCCTGCCTCAGCCTCCCAAGTAGCTAGAACTACAGGCACATGCTGACAGGCTAATTTTTAAAATAATTTATTTTAATCCTCCAAATGGTTTATTTAAATTTTTAAATGTTTTTGTAGAGATGGGGTTTCCTGGATGGGTGCAGTGGCTCACGCCTGTAATCCCAGCACTTTGGGAGGCCTTGGTGAGTGGATCATCTGAGGTCAGGAGTTTGAGACCAACCTGGCCAACATAGGGAAACCCTGTCTCTACTAAAAATACAAAAAAATCAGTTGGGCATGGTGGCAGGCACCTATATGTAATCGGGAGGCTGAGGCGGGAGAATCACTTGAACCCTGGCAGCAGAGGTTGCAGTGAGCCAAGATCGTGCCACTGCGCTCTAGCCTGGGTAACAGAGCGAAACTCCATCTCAAAAAAAAAGAGAGATGGGGTTTCCCTCTGTTTCCCAGGCTGGTCTCAAATTCCTGGGCTCAAATGATTCTCCTGCCTTCCAAAATGCTGGGATTATACGTACGAGCCACTGTGCCCATCCAGATAGTTATTTAACTTGAGATGTAGCGACATTTTTAACTTGAGATGGCAGAATTGCATACTTGATAAAGCTTACCTTTTTTTTTTTTTTGAG
>NW_012121932.1:11521715-11523840 GCF_000951035.1 Colobus angolensis palliatus
GGTGATTCACCTGCCTTGGCTTCCCAAAGCCCTGGGATTACATTTGTGAGCCACCACACCCAGCCAACTGCTTAACTTCTATCTAATTAGCATGCCACAATTTATTTGTAAGTATTTGTAAGTTCCTGGATGGCAGGGATCAGATGTTGCCTTTATATTCTATGGTGTCATCCATGCAGTACATTCTTTAATAATATCAAGTTAATCTAATTGCCTGTATTTGTTGTTAATTTTACAAATAAGCCAGGAATTTAGTCCCTTGGAACGTGATGGAAGAGAGTCCGAGAGGGTAGAGTGTATTCAACTGCTGCTGAAATGTAGACTGCTTTTTGTTTAGAATTCCCTCTGCTGCTGCTGCTGCTGCTGCTTTTATTTTTTTAAGAGAGAGGAGGGAGGCAGGTCTCATGGTTTCCCTTCTCAGTGTTTGTATCAACCATTCATCAGTCATCTTTGAAAGAACCCAGTAATACTCATTTTTCATCTTGCTGTATTTTTTTCCCTTCTAGGTGAGGAAAATAGCAGCTGAATACTATGACAACCTCCCCCACTACAATTCCTGGATAAAAGTACTGTATGATTTTGTGATGGATGATACAATAAGTCCCTACTCAAGAATGAAGAGGCACCAAAAAGGAGAGATGGTGCTGGAGTAGATATCATTAGTGCCAAAGGGATTCCTTTCCGAAACTTTAGATGATAAAGTGGAAGTTTTGCATTATTAAACTTGAGACCAGGGATGCTTAGAAGCTCCCCTGGCACAATTTCAGAGTAAGAGTTCAGTGATATCAAGAAATGAATCTGGCTTTTAAACAGTCAGCCTGACTCTATACCGCTCGGCTTCACTCACAGGAAACTTGTGACTTGTGTATTATCGTCATTGAGGATGTTTCACTCATGTCTGTCATTTTATAAGCATATCATTTTAAAAGCTTTTAAAAAGCTATTTCGCTGGGCATGGTGGCTCATGCCTGTAATCCCAGCACTTTGGGAGGCCAAGGTGGGTGGATCACCTGAGGTCAGGAGTTTGAGACCAGCCTGGCCAACATGGTGAAACCCCATCTCTACTAAAAATACAAAAATTAGCTGGGCATGGCAGCGCATGCCTGTAATCCCAGCTACATGGGAGGCTGAGGTGGGAGAATTGCTTGAACCCAGGAGGCGAAGGCAGAGGCTGCCGTGAGCCAAGATTGTGCCACTGTACTCCAGCCTGGGCAACACAGCAAGACCCCATCTCAAAAATAAATATATATAAAAAATAAAAAGCTATTTCTAGTTTATTTCACTATAAAGTTTTGCTTTATTAAAAAGCTAATAAACAGCTATTAATCACAGTGTGTTAGTATTTGTTACATTTTTGTATTTCACGATCTTTATTACATTTTTGTATTTCACTATCTTTATAATATGGTAACCTGGGTACTGGGGGAACTTTAAAATTTCATCTCAAAAATAATTTTTAAAAAGCCTGAGATATGATATAGCATAAAAGACTGGATGAAAATATATTTCACCGTAAGCTGAATTGCTCATTTAAAAATTTTAGCTATCATATATGGGACTCGAATTAGACACTTGAATCCTGTACAGCCTTACTCATAAATAAAGTACTTACTGAATTTCCACCATTCAACTTCATGTTTCAGATGTGTTGACTCTCACATTAGAAACTGCTCAATTGATAAAGACTTTCATGTTATTTCACTGCAGTGGGAACTGGCTGTGGTGTGATGGTAGATCATGGGTCTCAGGTAGCTGGTAGCATGGGCTGTTAGGTTAGCAGTCTTGCTTACCTCAGATATGTCACTTGTATAAATTTAGTGTAATACGTTGAATTATTTTAAAAATACATTAACAGCTGGGTGTGGTGGTTCACACCTGTATTCCATACTTTGGAAAGCTGAGGTGGGAGGATCGATCGTTTGAGACCAGCCTGGGCAATATAGTGAGACCCTTTTTTTTTGGAGATGGAGTCTCACTGTATTGCCCAGGCTAGAGTGCAGTGGCGCGATTTTGGCTCACCACAACCTCTGCCGTGTGGGTTCAAGCGATTTTCCTGACTCAGCCTCCCAAGTAGCTGGGATCACAGGCGTGCACAACCATGCCCAGCTAATTTTTTTTTTTTTTT
>NW_012121932.1:11524465-11527811 GCF_000951035.1 Colobus angolensis palliatus
CAGGATGGTCTCGATCTCCCGACCTCGTGATCCGCCCGTCTCGGCCTCCCAAAGTGCTGGGATTACAGGCTTGAGCCACCGCGCCCGGCTGCAGTTTCATAAAGAATAAAACAACACCTAGACTGCTGAGGGTGGGGTGAGGAGTAGAATCCTCTGTGGGACTGCCAGACCTGCCTCACAGACCTCATTTCATCCCCAAAATACTTTGCTTTCCCTTTCTGACCCTCTTGCCTAGGAAAATTCATAGTATCTTCTAATCTGTTGCCCAAAGAACGATCAAAGAGTGACAGTAGGACCAACTTTACAATTAAGATTTTATTCAGTCACTAAAAAAGTATCTGCAAAACATACCCCTGGATTTGATGCTAGATCGTAGAGATCATGTACTCCCATCAAGCCTATAGAACTCTAGCCAATGGTGCCGGTTGTGGTGGCTGTAATCCCAGCACTTTGGAAGGCTGAGGCAGGTGGATCACGAGGTCAGGAGTTCAAGACTAGCCTGACCAATATAGTGAAACCCCATCTCTACTAAAAAAATAAAAAATAACTGGGCATGGTGGCACGGATGCACACAACACCAGGCCTGGCTAATTTTGGACTTATTCTTTAGAGGTTATGGGGCCCAGCCTTCTTACTGCCCAGATTGGTAGATCTCTTAAGAATGGATCGATTTGGCAGATGGGAGCCAGAATAATTGGGACGCCTGCTACGAAGACTGAAACTTCCATTCAGGAAAGAAGTGGTTATATGTACTATAGGCGCCCGCCACGATACCCGGCTAATTTTTTGTATTTTTAGTAGAGATGGGGTTTCACCGTGTTAGCCAGGACGGTGTTGATCACCTGACCTCATGATCTGCTCGCCTTGGCCTCCCAAAGTGCTGGGATTACAGGCGTGAGCCACCACGCACGGCTGGAGTTTCGCTTCTTGAACCCAGGAGACGGAGGTTGCAGTGAACTGAAATCGCGTGCCGTTACACTCCAGCCTGGGTGGTGTGTAAAATCATTCAGTAGCTTTGCATGAGTTCTCCCTTCTGTGTAAACTCCTTTCTCCGTTTCTCTTCTGGTTCAAAGCTTCACACCTTCAAGGATCACACCAGCCTTCTGTTACCCACCCCCATCCCCAGCGTCAGGTGTCAATGTTTTTGACTTTGAGAACCAATGATTCATGGCCCTAACCATACCATTGTGTAAGTAGGCGCTGTTTCTCCATAAGTTGTAACTCCTTAAGGGCAGGACATATCTTTTATTTCTGTTTCCCAAACCTAGCAGGCTGTTTGACTTAAAGTAAGTGCTTGATAAATGGAGAGAGACCAGGTCCTTGAACTTGAGAAGGTTTTTCTAAAACAAAAACACAGCCAAAGACAGAGGGCATTTGTATAATCTTTAGGTAAAAGTATGTTTTACTCAACATAATGGACATTCGGTGAGAATCCTTCCTTTGCCCTGAGCCTTGTACCAAGTGTTTTACGTGAACTATTGTACTTTTTTGTTGTTTTTTTGAGACAGAGTCTTGCTCTGTGGCCCAGGCTGGAGTGCAGTGGTGCAATCTCAGCTCACTGCAACCTCCACCTCCCAGGGTCAAGCAATCCTCTCACATCAGCCTCCCAAGGAGCTGGGACTGACTATAGGTGTACACCACCACACCTAGCTAATTTTTGTATTTTTTGCAGTGATAGGGTTTTGCTATGTTGGCCAGTCTGGTCTCAAACTCCTGAGCTCAAGTGATCCAACCGCCTCAGCCTCCCAAAGTGCCGGGATTACAGGTATGAACCACAATTTATTTAAGTCTCAACATTTATATGCTATAAGTAGTACTATTAATATCTTCATTTTGTAGATGACAGAAAAGGCTTAGAGAGATTAACTGGCCGAAGGTCACACTTAGTAAACTGCAGAGACTGAACCTGAAATGCAGACTATGTGGACTCCAGACCCAAAACCCTTAACCACACTCCATTTGGCTTACATTATTAGCCTAGTCCTGAAACAGTAATGAGAATGAAAAACACATGTTCCTACTACTGCACACATACGCTACTGCTTCATTAACCATTTCCTGTATGCCAGCATTTTGTCTATATCTCCGTTTTTTTCCAACTCTTGAATCTAAAATTCAAGTATGAAACATTAATATTTAAATCCATAGCAAAAAATGCATTTATGTATTCATTTATTCATTCTACAGATGCTTTTGGCAGGCTTGCAGTAGGCAGTGAGGATACAAAGATAAAATGTGCCCCCAAATTAAGGAGCTAATGCTCTAGTGCTGGGAAGTACATGTTAAGAAAGGACTTAACATAAAACAGGAGAATCAGGATGTGGCTGGGACTGAGTGGAGGGCACACATTGCTATTGCTGATCTGGGTGAGTGCTCTGCCAGGCTGTACGTGCACATATTGTGCTAATCCAAGGCAGCCTGGGAAGGTAGGTATTGTCTCCTACACTTTCCGCATGAAGAAACAGGGTTAACCAAGCAACTAACCTGAGGTCACACAACATGGGCCAGGGCCTGAAGCTATGTGTGTTAAAGCCAATGCTTTGTGCTATTCCTCTTGGAAGCTCTTTGGACAAGTTCATGTGTTTCTTGTTAGGAAAATCTTCCAGAAATCTTAGCCATTTGGAAGGAAGCAAGAATAGTCTGATGACCTGGGGCTAGGAAGGCTCTGAAAAACTGTACCCTTGGAAATCCAAGAACATTATTATTATTATTATTATTTTGAAACAGGGTCTGGCTTTGTCACCCAGGCTGAAGTGCTGTGGTGAGATCACGTCTCACTACAGCCTTGACTGCCTAGACTCAAGCGATCCCCCCATTTCAGCCTTGAGTAGCTTGGAGCACAGGCGTGCACCACCATGCCTGACTTTTCTTTTTTTTCTCTTTTTTTTTTCTGAGATGGAGTCTGCCTCTGTCACCTAGGCTGGAGTGCAGTGGTGTGATCTCGGCTCACTGCAACCTCCATCTCCCGAGTTCAAGCGATTCTCCTGCCTCAGCCTCCCCAGTAGCTGGGACTACAGGCCCCCGCCACTGTGCCCAGCTAATTTTTTTTTTTTTTTGTATTTTTAGTAGAGACAGGTTTTCACTGTGTTGGCCAGCCTGGTCTGGAACTCCTGATCTCAGGTGATCTGCCTGCCTTGGCCTTCGAAAATGCTGGGATTACAGGCATGAGCCACTGCATCTGATTTTCAAAAAATTAGAGTAGTGTGGTGGTATGCACCTGTAGTTCCAGCTACTCGGGAGGCTGAGATTGAGACTGCAGTGAGCCATGATCCCACTGCTATACTCCAGCTTGGGTGACAAACACCCTCTTTAAAAAAAAAAAAGTTGACTATGTTGCAGTTTCTTT
>NW_012121932.1:11527954-11532084 GCF_000951035.1 Colobus angolensis palliatus
GGTCATGTCTGCAGGGCATGCTAGCAAATGCAGGGCTGGGACAGCCTCGGGAGGGTCCCAGTGTCGAAAAAGGAGTAGGATTTGATGATGGATAGATACACAGGTCTGATCATGCAGGAGCTTTTCAGTTGTTAATGACACGGTGGAGGAAAAAGAAGGTGGGGAGCGTCACCTGGAAAAGGACAGCTTTGTATTTGCCACGTTTCATCTGGATTGGCAGATGGCACATGAAGCTGATAATTGGACTCAACTGAGGAGGAAGTTTTCAGGTGCTGACAAGTAAATGCATCCCTGCAGTTCAGAACGCAGTTGCTATCACAGGCATGTGTGAACTGGCACACCAGTCCAAAAGCAGGCCAGGTGCGGAGGCTCACACCTATAGTCTCAGCTATTTGGGAAACAGGTAGGAGGATTGCTTGAGCCCAGGGGTTTGGGACAGGCCTGGGCAAAATGGCGAAAACCCACCTCTATAAAAAATACAAAAATTGGCCACACACGGTGGCTCAAGCCTGTAATCTCAGCACTTTTGGAGGCTGAGGCAGGTGGATCACCTGAGGTCAGGAGTTCGAGACAAGCCTAGCCAAAATGGCGAAACCCCATCTCTACCAAAAATACAAAAATTAGGTAGGTGTGATGGCGCACACCTGTAATCTCAACTACTTGGGAGGCTGAGGCAGGAGAATCACTTGAACCTGGGAGGTGGAGGTTGCAGTGAGCCAAGATCATGCCACTGCACTCTAGCCTGGGCAACAAGAAAAAAAAAATAGCCAGGTGTGGTGGCATGCACCTGTGATTCCAGCTACTTGGGAGGCTGAGGTGGGAGCGTCCCTTGAGCCCAAGAGATACAGACTGCAGTGAGCCGAGATCACGCCACTGCCCTCCAGTCTGGTTGATAGAGCAAGACCCTGTCTCAAAAACAAAAATGAAAAGCAAGGGTGAGGACCGTGTCCTGGGGAGTTCTCTGTAACCCTGGCTGCGTGGGAGTGTTTGAATAGACAGCACCCTCTGGGAAGAAAGGTGAAACCCAAAGAAACATAAGCTGCTTTTTTATGGAGTCAAGAGTGGATCTCCCGGTTACTAGGTACACATCCCTGTATTAGTAATCCCTGGGAAAGAAATACAATAGATACCTTGTGGAAAAGGCCTGGAGGAATTGAGCTGCCCTCAATGTTGCATTCTAAATCCTTGCAGGTTAGCAATTTGCTAACCCCAGGAAGGCCTGTATAATTTCCCTCCCCTATTAGTATATTACCAAGGGCTGCTCTCACAGTCTTCAGGGAGGAGCCAGTGACACCCAGAATAGCCCTTCATTTCTCTACTTGGTGGTTTAAGCCTTACATTCCCCTCCCATTAGGTAGCTGAGAGAGAGATTTTTTTTGGCACAAGGGGTTGTCCCATTCCCTTCTCACGTTGAACTGTAGTCTCCACTCCTTAGCCACCATAAACACAGGTTAAGAAATCTGCTTTCCCCCTCTATGCTTGCTGTCAAATAGGCTAGAAAGTGTAGAAAGTGGGTTCTTTAAAGGCCGGGCGTGGTGGCTCACGCCTATAATCCCAGCACTTTGGGATGCCGAGGCAGGTGGATCACTTAAGCCCAGGAGTTCGAGACCAGCCTGGTCAACATGGTGAAACCCTGTCTCTACTAAAAATACAAAAATTAGGCAGATGTGGTGGCGGGAGCCTGTAATCCCAGCTACTCGGGAGGCTGAGGCAGGAGAATCACTTGAACCCGGGAGGCAGAGGTTGCAGTGAGCCAAGATCACACCATTGCACTACAGCTTGGGTGACAAGAGAAAAATTCTGTCCCCCCAAAAAAAAGTTGTTTTTTTTTTTTAATGAGACCTGTCTTGGTGGTGTGCACCTGTCATCTCAGCTACTTGGGAGGCTGAAGTGCAAGAATCGCTTGAGCCGGGCGCGGTGGCGCAAGCCTGTCATCCCAGCACTTTGGGAGGCCGAGACGGGCGGATCAAGAGGTCAGGAGATCGAGACCATCCTGGCTAATATGGTGAAACCCTGTCTCTATTAAAAATACAAAATCTAGCTGGGCGAGGTGGCGGGTGCCTGTAGTCCCAGCTACTTGGGAGGCTGAGGCAGGAGAATGGCGTAAACCCGGGCGGCGGAGCTTGCAGTGAGCTGAGATCCAGGCCGCTGCACTCCAGCCTGGGCGATTGAGCGAGACTCCATCTCAAAAAAAAAAAAAAAAAAAAATCGCTTGAACCCGGGAGGCAGAGGTTGCAGTGAGCAGCAGAGATTGCGCCACTACTACACCCCAGCCTGTGTGACAGTGAGACTCCATCCCCCCCCAACAACAACAACAAAAAGGATCAGAGACAAGTGTAAGCAAATATTAGGAAAATGACACTCCCTATTTTAATCAAAACATGATCTCCTTGTAATACACACAGTGTAAAGTAGATAATCTTATCCTCATTTTAGGGACTAGGAAACTGAATCACGGATGTTAGGTAACTTGCATCAAGTTGGCCAGCTCGATCTCTGAGTAGTGGCAGAACCAGAACCCGATTTGAACCAGCCTCACTCTAAGCCCCAGCCCTTGCCACAACCCCAGCACCCATCAATTACATATCCACAAAAAACCTCTGTCTGGTCACGTATGAAATGAGGGATTGGAGCCATCCAGTTGGGACTCCTGGAGTCTGAATGCCCCACCACAGACAGCAGTGATCAGAAAGAGACTCTTCTCTGGGGAGGGCTAGGCCCCATGCACTCCCCAGTCATCTCCCCACATTCCAGGGAGATGCAGTGAGCTCTTCTCTGCAACCAGCTGAGGCTCATGACTGCACTGCCAGGGAAGAGAGTAACATTGCTCCAGACCCATTTGCACCTGACTGCTCTAAAGGTTACCTTGGCTCTGGAAAACTTTGCTGAGTAAATTAATAACATAAGCAAGGGTGTAGGAAGAACTTTAACCTACCTCACAGAATTCTATACTAAGAGGCCAAACTGTTTTTGAGAACCAAAGGACAATGTATACAACGAGCCTGCTTATTCCTACAGAATCCTAACTGGGGGCTGACGAGATTGATGGGGCTCCTGCCAAGTGCCAGGGCCTGTGTTCATCTCTTTATGGACTGTTTAATCCTTACATTGGTATTTCCTCATTTTGCAGTCAAGAAAATAAACTAATAGGAAGGAATAAGTAACGTCTAAAGTCATACAGCCAAAATTTTAACCCAGTGTCTACAAAGTCCATGACATTTCATTTTTCTTTTTTTTTTTAAATTAAAAAGAGGCTGGGCCAGGCATGGTGGCTCATGCCTGCAATCCCAGCACTTTGGGAGGCCAAGGTGAGTGGATCACTTGAGGTCAGGAGTTCGAGACCAGCCTGGCCAACACGGTGAAACTCCGTCTCTAGTAAAAATACAAAAAATTAGCTGGGTGTGGTAGAGCGCACCTGTAATCCCAGCTACTCGGGAGGCTGAGGCAGGAGAATTGCTTGAACCTGGTAGGAGGAGGTTGCAGGGAGCCGAGATTGCGCCACCGCACTCCAGCCTGGGCGACAGAGGGAGACTCGGTCTCAGACAAACAAACAAAAAGAGACTGGGTCCAGGTCTCACTATGTTGCCCAGACTGTTCTTGAACTCTTGTTGTTGTTATTGAGACAGAGTTTCCTTTAGCTCTCGTTGCCCAGGCTGGAGTGCAGTGGTACGATCTTGGCTCACTGCAACCTCTGCCTCCCAGGTTCAAGCAATTCTCCTCCCTCAGCCTCCCGAGTAGCTGGGATTACAGGCATGCGCCACCACACCTGGCTAATTTTTGTATTTTTACTAGAGATGGGGTTTCACTATGTTGATTAGGCTGGTCTCAAACTCCTGACCTCAAGTGATCTACCCACCTTGGCCTCCCAAAGTGCTGGGATTATAGGTGTGAGCCACCGCGCCCAGCCAAGAGAAAGGCCTTGAACTCTTAAATTCCTCACCTCAAGTAATCCTCACATCTCAGTCTCTCAAAGTGCTGGGATTACAGGAGTAAGCCACTACACCTGGCCAATATTTGTATTTCTTTTTTTTTTTTTTGAGATGGAGTCTCACTCAGTAGCCCAGGCTGGAGTGCAATGGCGTGATCTCTGCTCATTGCAGCCTCCACCTCCTGGGCTCAAGGGATTCTCC
>NW_012121932.1:11532512-11533659 GCF_000951035.1 Colobus angolensis palliatus
GATCTCCTGACCTCGTGATCCGCCCGTCTCGGCCTCCCAAAGTGCTGGGATTACAGGCTTGAGCCACCGCGCCCGGCCAATTTGTATTTCTTAAAAAGGATTTTACAATGATAATTTTCCTCAAATTCAGAGCCCCCTTTCTACGTAGTATAACCGATGGGTTTTTCTAATGATAACATGAACTCTCCCACTCCCAGGAACACAGGCAGCAGGCCAAGCAGTGGCTCTCAGTGAGGGTGTGGGTGTGGGGTTGGGGGATGGACAGCCCATGAACACCCCAAGCTAATTCCACACTCCAGTGGTCAGGAGAACGCAGAACTGAAAGCAGGAACAGGAGTCTGTGGCCTGGAGCTCACATTTAGCCAAATAGTTTTCAGAGAGAGAAATAGTTTTCAGAGCTGGCTCAGAAACACAGTTCTCCAAACTACAGCACTCTGCAAAGCCCAGCTGCGATCCTGCGATCACCATCCTAGGGCAAGCAGGCAGAACTCCTCGGCCTGGGGTCCTGTTTGCCAACAGGAAGGGCCAGTGGACATCTGGATGTTGTGAGTGCCTCCAGTCACTGACTCCCGCTCCTCATGACCAAGGGGATGATGAGCAGCTGTTTAATAAGCCCCCAGTGGCAAACCCGGTGGCCGGGGGCCCAGGAAGGACCCTAACTTGGGAGTGTAGCCCCTTAGGCATCTCAGAGCCAGGGACAGGAAAGAAAATCAGGTTGCGTTGCCAGTGTGACTGAAGCAAATGACCTTCCCTGGGCTGCTTTCCTTTATCTATCGCTTCTCACCTCCCTCCGGGGACCCTGAGATGCCTTGGAAATCAGATGGAAAAGCACTGTCACTCACTGCAGGGGCTGTAGTTATGCTGGTTACTGATGCCAATGGGAACACCAAGCTACTGCAGTGAGTCATTTGGGACAGTGTCAGCAGTCAGAGCACGGGTCACAATTGTTCCAAACCATGGCAGTCGGTGCTTGCTGCCCAAACTATTGTCTGAGTTTATTTTTTAAGAAATTTAGGCCAGGCACAGTGACTTACGCCTGTAATCCCAGCATTTTGGGAGGCCAAGACAGGCGGATCACGAGGTCAGGAGATCGAGACCATCCTGGCTAACACAGTGAAACCCCGTCTCTACTAAAAAATACAAAAAG
>NW_012121932.1:11534924-11536893 GCF_000951035.1 Colobus angolensis palliatus
AAATTCAAAAAAAATGAAAGAAAAAGAAAAAAAAAAAAAGAAGAAGAAGAAAAAAGAAAAACCAAAACTCCATGCTCATTAAACAGCTCCCTGTTTTCCCTCCCCCAGCCCCTGGCAACTAGCACTTTACTTTCTGTTTCTATAAATTTGACTTGAGTATTTTTTTTTTAATCAACAAAACTCTTAACTTGCACTGTCAATATATTCAAAATATTCCAGTATATTCCAAAATATTCCACGGCAGGCCTGGGTCACGCTGGATTAATAAAGACAAGGATTGGCCTAGATGGAGTCACACCATCCCCAACCTTGGGTCTGGGTAATTCTCAACACCCTAATTCATTCTCCCCTGGCAGCTGGAGAGACCGGTGGGACAGCCACTCACTGCAGGAGGGGTGGTGACAGACGTGCTCATTACTTCTGAGGGCCCGGCTCTGCGCCGCCACACACACTTATCTGCCTGCTCCATCTCTGGAGTTTATGACTCCAAGCTTTGGCAATGGAAGTTGTGCTTCCACTATTAGCCAATACTGAGCTGGACCCTGGTAACTGACACAGCTGTGCATCTAGTGTAGCTCGGGTTGAGATGACTTGGCTTTTTAAATTGCCTTCTCTGAATAGATATTTATCCTAAGACTGGATAAAAGACTGGTCGCATGAAATCGGGTTTTCAAAACGGAACTGCCTGTGAGGGTGTGTGTGAGTGTGGATGTCAGGTGGCAGGGGGCTGAGAAAGAAAGCGCCAAGTGGGGCCTCCCATTCCACATGACTCACACATTGCTCACGTACTCACACCCAGCCCCCCCACCCCAACCCCAACACACACGTGCACGGCTGTAAACTGTATGACTTGGCTCCTGCCTGCCTCTCCCAGGCCATCTCTCTCTGTGGTCCAGCCACCATGGGCTGTTTTCTGCTCCACACACACTCAGGATTGCTGTGTCCCAGGGCCTGCTTGGTGTCCTCTGCATAGACACTAGACCAGAGATCACAGAGCCGCCTGCCTCTCAACAATCAGCTCTCAGCTCAAATGCCACCTCTTTAAAGAAGACTTCCCTAGAAACGGCCTGATTTCTAGTTTCACCAAAAACTGACCCTGAGATGAGAATTTGGGTATATGGCTTATTTGGAAGGTGATCCTGAAATGAGTGAGAAAAGGAAATCCGAAAAAGCAGGCCAGTAAAGCGTGTGTCACTTAGGGAGCAGGTAACCACTGTAGGCAACTGGGGCTCATCCCCCAGGACTCCTGAGAGCCCTCGCAGCGTCCCACCAATGGTTACAGATGTATTAAGCTGCACGTTTGCTCTGTGTACTTTTCTGTATCTGGATTTTACAATACAAGATTTTTTGTTTTTTTTTTGAGATAGAGTCTCACTCTGCCACCCAGGCTGGAGTGCAATGGTATGATCTTGGCTCACTGCAACCTCTGCCTCCCAGGTTCCAGCGATTCTCTTGCCTCAGCCTCCTGAGTAGCTGGGATTATAGGCACCTGCCACCATGCCCGACTAATTCTGGTATTTTTAGTAGAGACGGGGTTTTACCATGTTGGCCAGGCTGGTCTCGAACCCCCAACCTGAGGTGATCTGCCTGTCTTGGCCTCCTAAAGTACTGAGATTACAGGTGTGAGCCACCATGCCTGGCCATTTTCTGTTTTTTGAGACAGGATATCACTCTGTCACCCAGGCTGGTGTGCAGTAGTGCAATCACGGCTCAGTGCAGCCTTGACCTCCCAGGCTCAAAGGACCCTCCCACCTCAGCTGATACTACAGGCATATGCCACTGTGAAAGGAAAATAAACCTTGGAACCCTAAAATCACTAAGCTAAAGGGAAAAGTCAAGATGGGAACTGCTAGGACAAACCTGCATTGCTAGGACAAACGCAGTGGCTCACGCCTGTAATCCCAGCACTTTGGGAGGCCAAGGCGGGCAGATCACGAGGTCAGGAGATCGAGACCATCCTGGCTAACAC
>NW_012121932.1:11537708-11539116 GCF_000951035.1 Colobus angolensis palliatus
GAGAATTGCTTGAGCCTGGGGGCGGAGGTTGCAGTGAGCTGAGATCGTTCCACTTCATTCCAGCCTGGGTGAAAGAGTGAAACTCCATCTCAAAAAAACAAAAAAGCTGTGTGGCCAGGCATGGTGGCTCACTCCTGTAATCCCAGAACTTTGGGAGACCAAGGCAGGTGATCACCTGAGGTCAGGAGTCTGAGACCAGCCTGACCAACGTTGTGAAAACCCATCTCTACTAAAAAATACAAAAATTAGACAGGTGTGGTGTGGTGCGCCTGTAATCCCAGCTACCTGGGAGGCTGAGGCAGGAGAATCGCTTGAACCCGGGAAGCGGAGGTTGCAGTAAGCTGTGATCATGCCACTACACTCCAGCCTGGACGACAGAGCAAGGCTCCGTCTCAAAAAAAATAATAAATAAATAAAGTAAAAATAACAATAAAACCAAGCTGTGCCCCCACTACCTGGGCACGTGTCATCAATACCTACGGAGGCTGTCACGAACTCCTGGTCTCAAGTGATCCACCCACCTTGGTCTCCCAAAGTGTTGGGATTACGGGCGTGGGCTGCCGCTCCCGGCCAAAAATAAACTTTCTAAATTAACTGAGACCTTTCTCAGATTTTCAGGTTCCCACCACCAAGCCTGGTTAATCTTAAAATTTTCCGTAGGGATGGGGGTGTTGTAGGGGTGGGCTGAGGGAATGGGGAGGTCTCACTATGTTCCTAGGCCTGGTTGTGAACTCATAGGCTCAAGCAATGCCCCCATCTCTGCTATGCAGCCAATACAAGATTTTTAAAAAAGTTCCTCGGAGAGGTGAGGAGGCTGAGGTGCATGGTCACCGACTCCTGTCTCTCTTTGGTTGAAGGCTGCTCGTGGGGACACTTCGGGTCATCTGGTGTAGAGGAGCAGAGAAAGCCCTCAGGCAGAGACCCAGGAAAGCCTCTGCGCAAATGGGCACTGTCTGGAGTGGACAGAGGACAGGAGAGGCCCTGACGGGTGTCCCAAGCCACCTCACCAATGTCACACCCACCTTCACCATGACTTTCTCTATCCAAATCCCAGGGGCCTAAGCTTCAGGACCCCTCACTGGCATGCCCCGTCCAGGCCCTAGGAGAGAGGTGTTGTTACTATTATCTTGTGTTTACAGATGAAGAAAATGACACACAGTGAATGGAAGGAACTTGCCCACGGCTTGAGAGCAGCAGAAGAGGGCAAGTCTTATCCGCTGACAATTCCTTTGCTAATCATTAAGGAAACAAAGCACAATGATGAAAAGTTTAGAGGTTTAAGGTTTAAATAATGCTCTAGGTAGGCCGGGCACGGTGGCTCATGCCTGTAATCCTAGAACTTTGGGAGACTGAGGTGGGCTGATCACAATGTCAGGAGTTCGAGACCAGCCTGGCCAACATGGTGAAA
>NW_012121932.1:11540133-11542499 GCF_000951035.1 Colobus angolensis palliatus
TGCACTCCAGCCTGGGCAACAAGAGTGAAGCTCTGTCTCAAAAAAAGGAATGACTGATTTAGGTACAGGAGAGCAATTTGTTAATACACTTGTGCATAACTTTGCTCACTTTCTTTCTCTGTTGCTAAAGTAATTTGTAGGCCAGGTACAGTGGCTCATGCCTGTTATCCCAGCACTTTGGGAGGCCGAGGCAGGTGGATCACTTGCAGTCAGGAGTTCGAGACGAGCCTGGCCAACATAGCGAAACCCCATCTCTACTAAAAATACAAAAATTAGCCGGGTGTAGTAGAGCATGCCTGTTGTCCCAGTTACTCGGGAGGCTGAGGCAGGAGGATGGCTTGAACCCGGGCGGGTTCAGTGAACTGAGAATGTGCCCCGTACTCCAGCCTGGGCGACAGAGCCAGACTCTGTCTCGAAAAGGAAAAAAAAAGTAATTTTTAGAAATTCACATAAAGGTAGCAAAAAGGTATATAAGTCGTCCGTAATCCCAGCTCTCAAAGGCCACCATTATGAACGCTTTTGTAAGTTATGAATGAATGCTTTTGTAAGTAATTATGAGTGCTGGGATTACAGGCTTGAGCCACCCATGCCCGGCCAGAGCAGATCTTACTGTGTTCCTTGTCCATTCCTTCCCAGCTTACCTACCTTAATTTGTCCAATCACAGACCCCAAGACCCACAGACAACAGTAAAAGGTCCGAAGGTAGAAAAGCCAGACCAGAGGCCAAGTGCTGGGCTTTTCCCACACCATGTGCAACTGTCCCCTAACATTTGTACCAGCTGCTTCATCATAACTATACAGAAAATGGTACCTGGCCAGTCTCTTGCTAGGTTAGTGTGCAGCTTCCTGACATACTTGCAAGTCTTGTTCCAGGTCAGGTCTGTGGTCCTGTAATTCCAACTCTGTCTATCTCTCAACTAGAGGCATGTGGGTCAGGGGCATTGCCTCTGACTGATGGACACTGAAGTTCTGCATCTCCCAAAGGTCACAGTAAAGAGGCGTTGAGGGGTGGACGGCGAATGTTACCCTCTATTTGTAACCGTGGAATGCAGAGACGTAGCCCTTGCTCTTCCCTCTGCCCAGCACAATCTTCCTCCCAAAAGCTGGACCACTTAATCCCACTTCCTTCGAGATCATCTTACCAGAGGCCTTTCCTGGCCAATCTCTATATAATAACCATCCCACTCACGTACACCCTTGGCCCTCTCCAGAGCCTTACCCTACTTTTTCTTCACAGCACATACCACTTGTTTTATGTATATATATGTGTGTGTGTGTGCACATAAATATATATATTTGGATTTATTGACTGTACCCTCTACCCTTTTCCCACTAGAAAGAAAGGCCTATAGGGGAGGAACTTTGGTTTGGCTCTTAGCTGTATTATTATTACCCACTAGCACAGCTGCCAGTCAACAAATATTTGTTGAAGGGATTAATGTAATCTCTCCTCCCACTTATATTACTGTCCTTGCAGTTTCTAATTTCAACTTACAAGTGGACTATGAACTACAAATTCCTACACTATGCATTGATGCTAATTAAGAAATCATTAGGATGGCCTGGAATGAATTTGGCTTAATTTTAATCTGCCACCTGAATGTGGTCCAGGTTCCAGGTGAAAACAAATACAGGATCCTTCAGGATTTGAGACCTGCAGTACAGTAATTCCAGCAGAGATAAGCAGGGTTCCTGGAATTTGTCCCTTATCCCCTTCGCTACTTAATCACACAGTGTTCCATGCCCAGGCCAATCGGCATTACCTCCTGACTTCAAAATGCCCTTCTCCAGCTGCTGTGCTGGTAAAACAAAACAAAACAAAAAAAAACACTGTGAGGTCCACTGGAGCAAATTTTAATTTTAATGTGCCAAGTCACCAAAGAGCCAGCTGATTTGACTTGGCTGCCAAGGAAGGAATGGTGAAAAGTATGTGGACAAAAGAGATCATTTGTTGTTTTTACCTCAAACAATTCTCAAAACATATTTCATATTGAGAATGAGACAGGCACAAATGCACCTCTGAACTATACATATTGTTGAAGGTAAATTCATTTGCTCAGTGAGTCAAGGTTGGCAGGAAATGTACAGACCTTGCTTCTGATGATGAGGCTTCAGCAAGTCATAAAATTATCTAGATCATTTAAGACATAATTACTTCTATCTCAGCCAATTATTTCAGTAGAAAGTTTTTTCTTGGCCGGGCACAGTGGCTCACGCCTGTAATCCCAGCACTTTGGGAGGCCAAGATGGGCGGATCACAAGGTCAGGAGATCGAGATCATCCTAGCTGACACGGTGAAACCCCGTCTCTACTAAAAAAAACACAACAACTAGCTGGGCGTGGTGGCAGGCGCCTGTAATCACAGC
>NW_012121932.1:11542943-11545659 GCF_000951035.1 Colobus angolensis palliatus
GAGACCAGCCTGGCCAACATGGTGAAACCCCGTCTCTACTAAAAATACAAAAATTAGTTGGGCATGGTGGCGCATGTCTGTAGTCCCAGCTACTCAGGAGACTGAGGCAGGAGAATTGCCTGAACATGGGAGGTCGAGGTTGCAGTGAGCTGAGATTGCGCCACTGCACTCCAGCCTGGGTGATAGAGTGAGACTACGTCTCAGAAAAAAAAAAACAAATGTGTATGTGCAAAGAATAAAGTGAACCTCACGTGACTACACTAGAGACACAAGCACCTCCAGAGGCCCCTGAGCACTCTGCCATTCCATCCCCTTTCCTCTCCAGAGGTAACCAATATCCAGACCTTTGGGTTAACCACTCCCTGGCATTTATTCTTAGTTGTTTTTATCTCTCTGTGAATCTCTCAAAAACATTGTTTAGTTGGAAAAAAACTGAGCAGTAAGCACAGACCTAGCTTTGTAAGGGGAGGGCAACGATGCTCCCACGCTCGCAAGCTCCCTGAAGATGACCTGAGTGGAGCTTCCGGGCAGAGACTGGCTTCCACACCCCCTCGAGTTCTCCAGAGTCCCTCTGGGGTTGTGTCACAGGGCGTAGTGTCAGTGAGGTGCTGGCTGACCAGCAGAAACATGGGCAAAGGGCATGGGCTGCTCTGGATTTTCTGCCTCTAGATTCACCACGGCTGCAGTGGGTGGAAACAAACCTGGAAGAGATGGTCAGTGCCCCCGGGCGCTCTGGGAAGCAGGGCCTTTCATCTTCTTTAACCTGGGCACACCTGAGCATTTTTATCTTCATGTACAAGGACCATCGTTACTCTGTGATCATAACCCTCCGCATGTCTGTCTTCTGAGTCACAGCCGCAGTCTGGACCGGCTGCTCCCTATTGCTAGGCGGGAGCACAGCTGTCCTCCCAGGAACTCCCTTGTCCTCCCCGGGGTTCAGGATCCCTGTATCCCATGTCTCCTTTTTCCTGGGACTACTTCTGGGGGAGCACATCGTCTGATAGCTTCCCGAGAAAGGGTGAAAGGATGTAAATAGACAAGGCTGCCTGACACTACTCGGGGCGGGGGGGTGTCCCGGTGCCCCCTATGCACGGCTCCTCTCCAAGGGCTTCCTGGGAGACAGTCCACCAGCTGGGGTGTTCTAATTTGGACTCACTAGAAACTATCAAAGTGGATGCAGTCTCAGAAAACTAGGAGGGTCAAGAATTGAGTCTGTTCTTGGCTGATCCCATCTCTGACAAAAAGAGAGAGAGAGAGAATGAGAGAGAATTGAGCCTGTTGTAGTGCACAGCATTCCAGCTACTGCATTCCAGCCTGGGCAACATAGTGAGACCCCTCTGTAATTAAAAAAAAAAACAAAAACAAATGGAGCCTGGAGGAACTTAAATTAGCATTGTCCTGGCCTTGGAATGCCTTTAGAAAAACAATAGAAAAACCCCTAGGCCCAGCGGTGCAAGCAGAGATAAGGGGAGCCTGTCAAGCACTGGTGCACCAAAAATTCAAGGCCTGGGCCCCACAGCTCCCTGGCAGCAGCATTTGAGCCTTATAAGGCAGCGTAAGTTGTTTCTAGGTGCTGAGGAGACTGGGGATACAGGAGGCAGCGAATCCACATCTCTCCTCCCCTACCTGGCAGTCCCCACCCCATCCAGGCACTGATAAGATATTGCAGTCCTGACTGTGTCTCCCTGAGATTTAAGAGAGGTATCGGGAGACACACCCTATGTGTTTGGCTTCCATCTCCAGCCCGGCCCATTTGCTGCTGGGATAAACCAAAGCAAAAGCACTCTGAAATGGAACCAAGTCACCGTTCTCTCCTATCTGGAATCTGGGTGAGACTTTGTGGTCTTAGTCAAAGCATGCTGACCTGGGGGCAGGGGACATGGGCCCCACCCCTGGGAGCCACGAGTGCATGCTCCTGGACAGTCATTATCTGGGCCCTGGGTTAGTTCCTCTTCTTTAAACTGGAGGTTGGGTGTCAGGGGTTCTGCTCTCATAGAACATAAGAATCACCTGGAGAGATTTAACTAGCTGCAGCTGCCCAGGTCCCACCTGGAGACTCTGATACACTTGGTCTGTAGGGAGGCCCAGGTAACATATTTTTGAAAACTCTTAGTTGATTATTGCATCATCAAGCTAAGAAACACTCACAGATGACTCTAAGGACTTTTGTAGCGTTATGATTCAGTAATTCTGATAAGAAACTATAGGTAATTTTTTTATTTTTTAGAGTCTCAGGCCAGGCGTGGTGGCTCATACCTGTAATCCTAGCACTTTGGGAGGGATCCGCCGAGGCAGGCGGATCACGAGGTCAGGATATCCAGACCATCCTGGCTAACACAGTTATCTAGTATTCAATAGTTATCTAGTATTCAATAGGACTTAAAAACTACAACGCAAGCACTGGCTTCTAATTACGCCTAAGGAGAGATGTTAGCACTCTTTAATGTCTCTTGAGTTAAACATTTGTCCATTTTCTTAAATGTGTTACTCCCTAGACTAGAGGATGGGTATTTCTTCACTTCTGTCCTATCCGTTTAAAAATCACTTATTTATTTATTTATTTATTTATTTTTGAGACAGAGTCTTGTTCTGTTGCCCAGACTGGAGTGCAGTGGCGTGATCTTGGCTCACTGCAACCTCCGCCTCCCAGGTTTAAGCGATTCTCTTGCCTCAGCCTCCTGAGTAGCTGGGAGTACAGGTGCCTGCCACCATGCCT
>NW_012121932.1:11546699-11555688 GCF_000951035.1 Colobus angolensis palliatus
CTAGTTTTTTGTAGTTTTTAGTAGAGACGGGGTTTCACCGTGTTAGCCAGGATGGTCTCGATCTCCTGACCTCGTGATCAGCCCGTCTCAGCCTCCCAAAGTGCTGGGATTACAGGCTTGAGCCACCGCGCCCGGCCCCAAGCTAATGTTTCTAAGTGCACCTGTCTTTTTCCTCTATCCCATGACACTAGGAACTATTAATAACAAGGCCTGTGACATTTTGGCTGCTAAAGCACAGAATCTCCAAACCCGTGCCATGCAAGGTGCCAAATCAAGGTGGATAAGAATAATTTCATTCTTCACAAATGAATCTAGAGTAGACTAAACTGAGGCTGGCAATAAAGAATTTAAGAATCTTTCATTGAGATTGTTACTTCAATGTTCAAGTTCTTAGTGGGCTGAGAAAAATAAAGCAATTTTTTTTTGAGAAAGTGTCTTGCTCTGTGGCCAGATGTGGTGGCTCATGCCTGTAATCTCAGTACTTTGGGAGGCCAAGGAAGGCGGATCCCTTGAGGTCAGGAGTCTGAGACCAGCCTGGTCAACATGGTGAAACCCCATCTTTACCAAAAATATAAAAAATTAGCTGGGTGTGGTGGCACGTGCCTGTAATCCCAGCTACTCAGGAAGCTGAGGCAGAAGAATTGCCTGAAACTGGGAGGCAGAGTTTGCAGTGAGCTGAGATCACGCCACTGCCTGGGTGACAGGGTGAGATTCATCTCAGAAAAATACAAAACAAACAAAAAAGAAAGTGTCTTGCTTGTTGCCCAGGCCTGAGTGCAGCGACAGGATCTTGGGTTACTGCAACCTGAACCTGCCAGGCTCAAGCAACCCTTCTACCTCAGCCTCCTGAGCAGCTGGGACTATCGGCACACGCCACGATGCCTGGTTAATTTTATTTTTTGTACAGATGCGGGTCTCACTATGTTCTTCAGGCTGGTCTCAAACTCCAGGACTCAAGTGATCCTCCTGGTTTGGCCTCCTAAAGTGCTGGGATTAGAGGCATGATCCACTGCACCTGGCCAAATGAAGCAGTTTTTTAAAATCAGACATAATGTAGGTCTTCAAAAAGTGTTGTTGAATTAATTAGCTTTTCATCTCCTTTTATTTATTTTTCTCCACCTCCTATTTTAATTTTTTTAGAAACAGGGCCTTGCTCTGTCACACACGTTGGAGAACAGTGGCATGATCACAGCTCACTGCAACCTTGATCTCCTGGGCTCAAGCAATCCTCTTGCCTCAGCCTCCCAAGTAGCTGGGACACCACCATACCGGCTAATTCTTTTTCTTTTAAATTTTTATAATTAAAATTTAAATTTTATTAATTTAAATTTAAATTTTATTTTATTTTATTTTATTTTTTTTTTTGAGGCAGAGTCTCGCTCTGTTGCCCAGGCTGGAGTGCAGTGGCACAACCTGAGCTCAGTGCAACCTCTGCCTCCTGGGTTCAAGTGATTCTCCTGCCTCAGCCTCCTGAGTAGTTGGGATTACAGGCGCGTGCCACCACGCCCAGCTAATTTTTGTATTTTTAGTAGAGACGGGTTTCACCATGTTGGTCAGGCTGGTCTCTAACTCCTGACCTCAGGTGATCCACCTGCCTCAGCCTCCCAAAATACTGGAATTACAGGCGTGAGCCACCGCACCTGGTCTCTTTTTCTTTTTCTTTTTTTTTGAGATGGGGTCTTGCTATGTTGCCCAAGCTAGTTTTGAATTCCTGGCCTCAAGGGATCTTCCCACCTTGGCCTTCCAAAGTGCTGGAATTACAGGCTGAGCCACGGCGCCTGGCCCTGATCCCCTTTTCTAATATATGGCTTTTTAATTTGAAAAACTGATTTGCTTACACAACGTGAAACAGCATTTCTATAGCTCCCTGGACTATGCTAGTTCCCTCACCCAGTGTCTCCACTTCTAAAGTCCTCAGTTACTGTGAAACTCATTTGTCTTTCTGCAACATTAATTTTAGGAAAGTTGAAGCGAGCGAAACTTCCTGGAATCTGAAAAGAAGACTCATTGTCTGCGTACCAGGCTCACAATCAGCCAGAAGGGGAAGCAGATTTTCCTGTCTGTACAAAAGAAGGTAATTAAATTTTGGTTGTAATAAATTATCTATAATCTCCTCCTTGAAGCTGTTTTAGAGAATGCTCCTGTAGGCCAGGGTCTTAGAAAGTTTCTTTTGAATGCCTTGACCATATTCAGGGCTCCTAGGCTCCTCAGCATGAGACGAAACAAGTATTGCTAAAACGGCTTCTGACCAGCAGTAACTAAATGCCAGAGGAAGCCCCACCTCCAAAGCCTTACGGCCAGCCATGAAGTCTGAGTTTGGTGGAAATGACGTCAGATCTCTTCACTGTTAACTGTGCTTTGTGTCATAGAATAAAGTGATTCAGTTGTTCAATTTTTTTTTTCTTTTTTTTTGAGACGGAGTCTGGCTCTGTCGCCCAGGCTGGAGTGCAGTGGCGCGATCTCAGCTCACTGCAAGCTCCGCCTCCCGGGTTCATGCCATTCTTTGGCCTCAGCCTCTGAGTAGCTGGGACTACAGGCGCCTGCCACCACGCCCGGCTAATTTTTTGTATTTTTAGTAGAGACGGGGTTTCACCGTGTTGGCCAGGATGGTCTCTATCTCCTGACCTTGTGATCTGCCCGTCTTGGCCTCCCAAAGTGCTGGGATTACAGGCGTGAGTTACCGCGTCCGGCTGAGTTGTTCAATTATTATAAAAAGTCACTTGCTGGCCAGGCATGGTGCCTCACGCCTGTAATCCCAGCACTTTTGTAGGCCGAGGCAGGTAGATCACCTGAGGTCAGCAATTCAAGACCATCCTGGTCAACATGGTGAAACGCTGTCTCTACTAAAAATACAAAAATTAGCCTGGCGTAGCAGTGCAAACCTGTAGTCTCAGCTACTCAGGAGAACGAGGCATTAGAATTGCTTGAACCTGGGAGGCAAAGGTTGCAGTGAGCCGAGATCGCACCACTGCACTCCAGCCTGGGGGACAGAGCAACTCCATCTCCAAAAAAAAAAAAAAGGTAACTTGGTTCTTATTGTGTGTCAAGTGCTATACATGCCAAAATGAGGAGACGACATGCTATTGTCAATTTTAGCCTAGCACTTAAATAGCAGATCTAGTATCAGTGCTGGTCAGTCCAGGTCAGCACAGAAGGCAGTCTGAGCTGAAAGCAGAGCGAGGAGGCAACGCTGCTCAGGAAATGGTATTGAAATCCCAAAGCAGTCCCTGTGGGCGGTAGGGAGGAGGCATTCTGGGAAGGGGGAACATCATGAGCACAAACTCAGAGGTGTGAGAGAACATAGCACTGGAATGGAATGGCAATCAATCCAATCAAGAAAAGAGGAGGGACAGGTACCAAAGGTGGGTTGATGTCAGATTACAAAGTCCATGTGTAATTAGACTAATAAATTCATGCCCCTGAAGAATGTTCCTTAGAGAAGTGACAGGATTTATTTTTTTGAGACAGATGCTGGAGTGCAATGGCGCAATCTCAGCTCACTGCAACCTCTGCCTCTCAGGTTCAAGTGATTCTTGTGCCTCAGCCTCCCAAGTAGCTGGGATTCAGGTGTGCACCAACATGCCCAGCTAATTTTTTGCATTTTCAGTAGAGATGGAGTTTCGCCATGTTGGCTAGGCTGGATTAATTTGCATTTTGGAAAGGCAGCTCTGGTTTCAGTGTACAAGAGATTTGAACAGGAGATTAACTAGGAAGCTATAGTAATAATTATGAAAGGTGATGACAGCCTGAAATTAGGTCAGTGTCTATGAGAACAAAGGGAATGGATTTCCGAAACATTTCTAAATCATAAATGACTGAACCAGAAGAACTGAAGCTGATGTCAGATTTCTTGCTTGGGTGCTGAGGAACAAGGCGAGAAGAGCAGCAATGAGGATAGAGATGGAAGGGCAGCTCAGGAAGTTCCCTGGAGTTTTCCCATCTGGAGACTTTGGCCTTGGAAGACAGAATGGCTATGACATAATGTGGACTTTTTACTTCTGCATCTAGGAAAGCGTTCTTTGGAACACCTTTGCTGAGTCTCTCTTTCGTCTGCTCAAGGGTAAGGCTTACGTGGTAGTGGGACCAGATTGCACAGTGTCAACATACTTTCTAAGGAAAATCCCAGAAGGCGGCATTCATCCAGATAACCTTGCTGGCTGCATACATATTTGAAGCTTATGTGCACAAATGGAGTTCTTCCAGAAAGAGAGAATGGCATTTGTGGAGGGTTAATCAATAAATTCAGCTTCTGCTTTTTCCAACCTCAGTTTCTCACCATAAACAGACAGAACAGCATGAACAAAGTATCTGGTGTTTTAGGGTAAAAAGAGGGAGGAAAGGGTGGCTAACTTATCCACCAGGCATACTAAACTGTATGTGGTTCTTTACTTTTAAGCAGCTCACGTATTCAACATTGATATCCCTATTTTTTTTTATTTTCAGAATATGTATTTATAGTACTTCTTCAGAATCAGATGAAGAATCATTAATTATGTATATACAAATGTGTTTTTTGAGGCAGAGTCTCGCTCTGTTGCCCAGGTTGGAGTAGTGGCAGGATCTTGGCTCACTGCAACCTCTGCCTCCCGGGTTCATGCCATTCTCCTGCCTCAGCCTCTCGAGTAGCTGGGACTACAGGCACCCGCCACCACGCCCGGCTAATTTTTGTATTTTTAGTGGAGACGGGGTTTCACCGTGTTAGCCAGGATGGTCTCGATCTCCTGACCTCGTGATCCACCTGCCTCAGAGTGCTGGGATACAGGTGTGAGCCACTGGGCCTGGCTGTATATACAAATTTTTACCTTAAGTTTGTTACCTTTTTTTTTTTTTTGAGACAGAGTCTTGCTCTGTTGCCCAGGTTGGAGTGCAGTGGCATGATCTTGGCTCACAGCAACCTCCACCTCCCCAGTTCAAGTGATTCTCCTGCCTCAGCCTCCCTAATAGCTGGGGTTACAGGCATACATCACCACACCTGGCTGATTTTTGTATTTTTAGCAGAGACAGGGTCTTGCCATGTTGCCCAGGCTGGTCTCCAACTCCTGAGCTCAAGCGATCCTCCTGCCTCGTCCTCCCAAAGTGCTGGGATTACAGGCACGTGCCACCAAGCCTGGCTAAGTTTGTTAACTTTTTAACACAAGTAAACATACTTGCAGAAAAGAGCCCAGATAAACACATAGCATGATGGATCTTCACAAAGGAAACACAACCACATAAGCATCACCTAGATCAAGGAGGGCATGGTTGGCACACCAGGGGCAGCCCTTATTCATGCTTCCTTCCAGCCACCACCTCTCCCTAAGTATCAGCCTACTAATGGAATCAACTGGCTTTGTCTTTGAACTTTATATATATTAATCAGTAGAATCACACAAGAACTGGCTTCTTTCAATCAACATCTATGAGAGTCACCCATGTTGTTGCAGTCAGTTTGTCATTGCGGGGTCATACTGCATTCTAGTGTGCGAAAACACCCCATTTATCTGTTCTACTGCTGATGAACATTTGGTTTGTTTCTAGTTTTGATCTATTATGAATTATGCTGCTATTTTGGTGAACATATGTATACATATTCATTTATATGTATGTAGGAGTGGAACGTTTAGCTATTCACGTCTCTTTTTTTTTGAGACGGAGTCTCGTTCTGTTGCCCAGGCTGGAGTGCAGTGGCACCATCTCAGCTCACTGCAACCTCCGCCTCCCAGGTTCAAGCAATTCTTCTGCCTCAGCCTCCCAAGTAGCTGGGATTACAGATGCACAACACTACACCTGGCTAATTTCTGTATTTTTAGTAGAGACGAGGTTTCACCATGTTGGTCAGGCTTGTCTCAAACTCCTGATCTTGTGATCCGCCCACCTCAGCCTCCCAAAGTGCTGGGATTTCAGGTGTGAGCCACTGCACTCGGCCAGCCATTGCGCCCGGCCAACACGTCTCTTTATCGTTTTTGTTTTTGGGGTCTTGCTTTGTCACCCAGGCTGGAGTGCAGTGGCACAAATATGGCTCACTGCAGCCTCAACCTTCTGTGCTCAAGTGATCCTCCCACCTCAGCCTCCCAGGTAGCTGGGACTACAGGCAGTCACAACCACACCCAGCTAATTTTTGCATTTTCTGTACAAACAGGGTTTTTCATCATGTTGCCCAGGCTAGTCTGGAATTCCTGAGCTCAGGTGATCCACCCGCCTTAGCTCCCAAAGTGTTGGGATTACAGACGTGAGCCACTGCACCCAGCTCTTCATCATTCTTCATATGATAAAGTCAAACTTCTTTTTCTTTTCTGAGACGGAGTTTCACTCTTGTTGCCCAGGCTGGAGTGCAATGGCACGATCTCAGCTCACTGCAACCTCCGCCTCCTGGGTTCAAGCAATCCTCCTGCCTCAGCCTCCTGAGTAGCTGGGATTACAGGTGCACACCACCATGTCTGGCTAATTTTTGTATTTGTAGTAGGGATGGGGATTCACCATGTTGGCCTGGCTAGACTTGAACTCCTGACCTCAGGTGATCTGCCTGCTTCGGCCTCCCAAAGTGTTGGGATTACAGGCGTGAGCCACTGTGTCCGGCTCATATGACAAAGTCAAACTTCTATTACCTGGTGAGCAAACATTAAAAATTCTCACCTGGAGGAACTGTGCCCCAGCAGTCTAATTTGGACAAATATGTTGTTGAGGAACAGTTCAATCACTTCACTTTGATTCACTGCTTTCTGTGTGCCAGAATCTGGGCTGGGTGCTACAGAGACACTGACTGACAGAACCCTTACCCTTGGCCGGGCACAGTGGCTCCCACCTGTACTCCCAGCACTTTGGGAGGCTGAGGTGGGGGAATCACTTAAGTCTAGGAGTTCAAGATCTGCCTGGTCAACACGGTGAAACCTCGTCTCTAGTAAAAATACAAAAATTAGCCAGGCGTGGTAGCACGTGGCTGCAATCCTAGCTACTCGGGAGGCTGAGGCGGGAGAATCCCTTGAACCTCGGAGGCAGAGGTTGCAGTGAGCCAAGATCCACTGTACTCCAGCCTGGGCGACAGAGCAAGACTCCGCCTCACAAAAAAAAAAAAAAAAAAGAAAATGAAAAATGAATGTTGATAATAGTGATAAGCATAAGTCTCATGATCCAAAGCAAAAGCAATAAGGCTAGAGTCTGAATCATAAGCAATACCATCTCACCCAAATCTATTTGGCTTCTCAGCTTTGGAATGTGAGTAGTTCAATTTCAAATAGTGAGGGATTTATCCAAAAAATGTATCCAAATCTATTCAGTTCCTGAGTTCAAACAGTGAGATCTTGAATAGTGACAGATAAAAAGTATAGGGTACTATACTTTTACCTAAATCATATCTACTTATACTTTTTAGGGTAATAAGGCATTTTACATTTTTAGCTTTTGGAAATAAGATCCTCCCGTAACTACTACTTGAGCATGTTTTCAGCAATAACCTACATACAAACATGAGAGGCCACCTGCTTCTTCCCACTGACACCAGCGCCTCCCTCATCCAGGCCTTTGTTCTCTGCTCAGGTCATTTACCTCCTTCCTTCATCTTCTTGGCCTTCAGGATTCCGCTGACACATTGCATTCTTGGGAGAACTTTCCAATTCCAAATTATGGACTAGCTGCTCCTGCCCTGTGCTCTTCGCTTGGTGACTATTCTTATCCCTTTCCAACGCCTTTCACACTGTTTTGTGACTGTCTCTTTACCTGTCTGAATGCTGTATTAATTTGGATATTTGGCTCCTTCCACAGAGACCAAAATATAAATGGCTTAAGCAACGTAAAGATCACACACACAAGTCAGGCAAATCGACCATCTGAGGGGTGAGGAAACTGCCACAAGGGTTGCCCACGATCCTGGTTCCTTGTGTTTTATTACTTTGTCATTCCCTAGGATGTTGTCTCCATTTATAAGGCCAAAACAGGTTCATCATCAGCTCATCACTCTCTAGCCCCGGGAAGGGCAGCATGGAGTTAAAATGACAGGCAGCACCTTCTTTTTTAAACCAATTATGACTTTTCAAGGACATAGCCAGGGTCTTCACTTCTGGGAGGTGTGTGAGTTTAATGTAGCCTGCCCTGAGTTAATGATGGGTTAATGCAACCCAAGTCACTTCCTTATAAGGATGTAACCAGAAGCTGTTCCCATCACTTCTGTTTATATTATACTAGCCAGATGTTTGTTAGTCACTTTCCTGGCAGCAAGAGTCCTTCTTACTAAAAGGTAGAAGGAAAGAATGGACATTATGGGGCGATAAGCTCTCTGCCACACACACCACACTGGACATTAAGTTCTGAGTTTGTTCACCATTATGTCAGTAATGCTCAGTACAAAGTGTTTAATGAAATGGCTAAATCTTTGACAGTGCTAGAACAGAGGATATAATTCCGGGAGTTTCTGAACAGAGGACTGGATCTTTTTCAATAAAAGAAATAAAAGTTAGACCACTGTAGACCAGAATTCAGATGGTTCCGCGAGTCCCCTTGAACAAGCTCTGAACCTTTTTCTTTTTGATGAAATGGGGATAATGCTATTTGATCCCTAGTATGAGTTGGGAGTGTTAAAGAAGATAACATTTGGCAGTGTGTAGTACACAGATCATGCTGAAAAATATGATCTTCCCTTCCATTTGCAGAAGTGCTGGCAACATCCGCTGTCACACTAGCTGTCGCAGTATCTGCCTGCTGTTCAACCTGTACCATACCTGACTGGCAAAGCCAACAAACACGCAGCCAGTCTGCTCTCTTATGCATTCTAAATTTTATGTCGAGGTTAAGCTAAACTACCAGCAAGTTGGATACTTAGACCTAATATTTAATTGTCAAGAAGATTTTTGCTTTTTCTCATAACCCACATCTATGATATACCTGTGTTTCTCAGGATTGGGTGGATGTCAAGCAGAGTTGAATCTACTCCTCAAATTTAAGACCTTCTGGTGCCTATTCCGATTTTCCCTTCAATTTTTTTTTTTTTTTTTTTTTTTGAGACAGAGTCTCACTCTGT
>NW_012121932.1:11556840-11559027 GCF_000951035.1 Colobus angolensis palliatus
GGGGGTCTCACTATGTTGCCCAGGCTGGTCTCGAACTCCTGAACTCAAGTGATCCTCCCACTTAGGCCTCCCGAAAATGCTAGGATTACAGGCATGTGCCACTGTGCCTGGCCCACATTCTTGAAAGCAGCCTAAAGATTTCTGTAGAATGAAGTGAAGTAAAAATTTAAGAAGAAAGAAAAGTAGGTAAACAGACCCATCTATATATAGCTTCAGGATATATTGTGAGCAACACTGTAAATGACAAGTTGAGATTAAACAAAGCAAAAATCAAGCCCTTTACAAAGTATTGCCTAGGGACTCATCAGACATATATAGAGGCCAAAGGAGAGTCAAATCTGGGACAGTTTGAATATCATAATGATAATAAAGGATAATATATTAAAAAATAGTAATGCTTGAGTTTGATGAGGAATGGACTTTATAGAGTTTCAAAGTAACTTCCCATAAAATACACATACATTACAAAGTGAAAAAAAAGAGTGAGGAGTAACTTTATAGTGTGAGAAGCCTGGTAGAACTACCTTAAGTGATCACAGTGAACATCATGAGTAACAGGACAAACTGAAATTGCATGCCACATGACGAGTGCACAGTGTCACTTTGTAATCTGCCAAAGATGCCTAACTTGAGTGTAATCACAAGGAAAACGTCAGACGCATCCTCACTGAAGGCATTTGACAAAGTAACTGGCCTGAAACCTTCACAAGTGTCAAAAGTCAAACCTGAAGAACTGTTCCACACTTAAAAGAGATTAAAGAACATAGCAACTAACTGCAGTGGCCTCCTTTTAAAGCAGTGGTCCCCAACCTTTTTGGCACCAGGCACTGGTTTCATGGAAGATAATTTTCCCTCAGATGGGGCTGGGGGAGGTGGTTTCAGAAAGAAACTGTTCCACCTCAGATCATCAGGCATAAGATTCTCATAAGGAGCGTACAGCCTAGGTCCCTCAAGCGCACAGTTCACAATAGGGTTCACGATTCTATGAAAGTCTAATGCTGCCGCTGATCTACCAGGAGGTGGAGCTAAGGCAGTAATGCTCGCTCGCCCACCACTAACCTCCCACTATACGTCCTGGTTCCTAACAGGAGACAGATAGGTACCGGTCTCCAACCTGGGGATAGGGACCTGTTTTAAAGGACATTATCAGGACAACTAGAGAAACTTGAATGGAGGAGGACTGAATGGAGATGGCAGCGATGTTTCTATGTATTAATTTCCTGACTTTGATGAAGGGTTATGTAGGAGATGGTTGCGGAAGGCGGGGAAGGAGTTCTGTGTAACTTTTCTGTATAGTCAAAATAGCTCAAATAAAAGTTTTATTTGAAAAATGTAACAGTCATTTTATTTCAGCAGTTTAAAAATTTTCCTTTTTCTTCAAGAGGAAGAAGGCATTTTCACACAAGGCTGGCCAGATGGGAAGAATCTTCAGCTTCAGCTTGGCCTCATTCACTTGAAAATAAAATATTTACATGAGGCCGCACCTGTGTCTAGCTGAAAGCAGGTCCTTCAGAGCATGTAGGGGATTCTCTGTCAGCTTGATGGGCTCCTCTAACCCAGCTGCTGGAGATGTCACCAGCTGAGGGAGTCCTGAAACTGTTTATACATGATTTGATCCTGTAAGGAGGGAGAACACAGAATATAGAGTCCATCACTGCTTGCTATGGGCTGAATGGTGCCCCCCAGAATTCACATGCTGCAGTCCTCATCGCAGGACCTCAGAATGTGATTCTAACTGGAGAGAGGGTCTTTGTAAAGGAGACTGGATTAACATGAGCTCATACAGGTGGACTCTTACCCAATATGACTGGTGTCCTTACAAAAAGAGGGGATTAGGGCACAGGAGGGAAGAGCATGTGCACAGAGGGAAGAGCACGTGCACACGCTGGGAGAAGACAGCAGTCAGTGAGGACAAAGGCTTCGGAAGAACCAACCCTGCCCAATACTCTCCAGAACTGTGAGAAAATAAATTTTCCATTTTTTAAGCCACCCAGTCTGTGGTACTTTGTCATAGTAGCTCTTGGTGACTAATTTATTATTAAAGAGAGGTGACATTTTACTTTCCTGCATCTAAATCCTAATCTAAGTCCTATACATGCTGCTTTCCATAGGGGACTCCCATGACTCTCACAATTGTTGACCGAAGTTTTCCTAAAATATCAGGTCAAAAGATTCTTTTTTTTTTTT
>NW_012121932.1:11560027-11561993 GCF_000951035.1 Colobus angolensis palliatus
GAGCTGGCAGTGAGCAGAGATCGCGCCACTGTACTCCAGCCTGGGCGACAGAGCGAGACACCGTCTCAAAACAAAAAGAAAAAAAAAAAGAAAGAAATTGCCAGAATGTTTTCCAGTGTGGTTTATCTACATTTTCAGCAACAATGTGTAAGAGTTCCAGGCCAGGCTTGGTGGTTCACGCCTGTAACCCAGTACTTTGGGAGGCTGAGGCAGGTGAATCACCTGAGGTTGGGAGTTGGAGACCGGCCTGAACAACATGGAGAAACCCTTTCTCTACTAAAAATACAAAAAATCAGCCAGGCATGGTGGTGCATGCCTGTAATCCCAGCTACTCAGGAGGCTGAGGCAGGAGAACAGCTTGAACCCAGGAGGTGGAGGTTGTGGTCAGTTGCGATCAAGCCATTGCACTCCAGCCTGGGCAATAAGAGCAAAACTCTTGTCTCAAAAACAAACAAAAAAAAGTTCCAGCTGTTTCATGTCCTTGCCACTATTTAGTGTTGCCAATCTTTTAAATTTTAGTCATTGTGGTAGGTGTGTAGTAGAATCTCACCGTGGTCAAAATTTTTTTTTTTGTTTGAGACTGAGTCTTGATCTGTCGCCTAGGCTGACGTGCAGTGGTGCAATCTTGGCTTACTGCAACCTCTGCCTCCCAGGTTCAAGTGATTCTTCTGCCTCAGCCTCCCAAGTAGCTAGGACTACAGGTGTGTACCACCACACCCAGCTAATTTTTATATTTTTAGTAGAGATGGGATTTCACTATATTGGACAGGTTGGTCTCGAACTCCTGACTTCGTGATCTGCCCACCTCAGGCTCCCAAAGTGCCGGGATTACAGGTGTGAGCCACCGCGCCTGGCAAATTAACATTTTAAATGTTGGGTGGCAATTCCACTCCTGTGTATTTATCCCAAAGAAATACTTGAAGTGTGTTTTTCTTCTGTGTTTGTTTGTTTTTGAGACAAGGCTTTGTTCTGTAACTGAGGCTGGAGTACAATGGTGTGATCATGGCTCAATGCAGCCTCAACCTCCTGGGCTCAAGTAATCCTTCTGCCTCAACCTCCTAAGTAGTTGGGACTATAGGGGCATGCCACCATGTCTGGCTAAGTTTTAATTTTTTTTGTAGAGACAGGGTCTCACCATGTTTTCTAGGCTGATCTTGAACTCCTAGGCTCAAGCCATTCTCCCACCTCTGCCTCCTGAGTAGCTGAGATAACAGGCATGGGCCACCGTGCCCAGCTCCAGAGTGACTTTTTTTTAACCCTTCTCCCACCTATGGTGAAGATGTTTTTATTTCCCTGAAATGTATGGGTAAGTCCCTATGGCTTAGTTTGGGTACAGTCTAGCTCCAAGAAATACAAAGCCATTTGTCAAAAAGGGTAGAGTAGGTCAAATGATACTTGAATTAGATGATTAAAAATTCTGAGATTGTGGAGGCAGAAGAGGTCATTCTCTCACTGAATAAACAGTTGTTAGAGAATCTAGTTAGGAAAACTGTGCTCCAGTCCCTAAGAAACATATAAAATTAAAATCTCTCAAGAACATTCTCACAAAGGCAATTATTTTGCTTGTTTTCAGATCAAAATGAATGATGTAATTTCTTTTTTAAGGAAGTAGAAGTAGTTTACAAAACAATCTGTAAAAGAGTTTAATTCATGAGGTCATATCTACTGGTCTAAAATTCTAGTTTCCTTTATACATTTAACAGCATTGCTTACCTTTTTTGATATAGATGATCTTACTTTCTTGAAAGCTTCTTCAAAATGCTTATGACTAATCTTGAGTTCACCTATGGAGCAAATGCACAAATATACACATCTCAGTATGGTATGCTAACCGACTTAGAACTTAACTTCCTTTGAAAGACTTCGAAGTTGGCCAGGCGCGGTGGCTCAAGCCTGTAATCCCAGCACTTTGGGAAGCCGAGACGGGTGGATCACGAGGTCAGGAGATCGAGACCATCCTGGCTAA
>NW_012121932.1:11564769-11574887 GCF_000951035.1 Colobus angolensis palliatus
TGTCTCAAATTCCTGAACTCAAGTGATCTACCCACCTCGGCCTCCCAAAGTGCTTGGATTATAGGCGTTGAGCCACTGTGCCTGGCCACATCATTTAAATAAAGACTGGTATGGATTTGATTCCTAACTAGGGGGTGAGGCACATCCTATTTAAGGGAAGGTAGGGGCATTTACATCTGCATCTCACCACCCCTCCCTGAGACTGATGAATTTCTCTTCATTGAGAATCACTGCTACATTAGAAGGACATAATAGGGGAAAAAAAAGGGCCGGGCGTGGTGGCTCACACCTGTGATCCCAGCACTTTGGGAGGCTGAGGCGTGAGGGACTACTTAAGCTCAGAGTTCATGACAAGCCTGGGCAATATGGCAAGACCCCATAATTACAAAATTTTTTTAAAAAAATTAGCTGGGCATGGTGGCATGCACCTGTAGTCCCAGCTATCCGTGTGGCCGAGGTCAGAGGATTGTTTCTCAACAAAGGAAGTAAAGGAAGTAAAGGCTACAGTGAGCCATGATCATGCCACTGTACTCCAGCCTGGGTGAAAGAGGGAAACCCTGTCTGGAAAAAAAAAAAAACAAAGAAACAAAACAAAAAGCCATAGGGGGTATTGTCTCTGTTAGTTAAACTCTGTGTACCCAAATTGGGAAAGTTAACAAACAAATTTACTTCAAAACACATGAAGAAAAACTAACAACTGTAACAACCACAAACACAGGAAGGAAGAAGGCAGGAACGTCAGATTTCCTGATGTTACTACAGGCTATGTGGAGGCAAAAAGGTGTGCAGTGAAAATGCATCCTGAGGGCTGGAAAATGTGGCAATTGTAGATTAGTCTCTTTTAAATGCTGACGCACCAGTACATTTGTGAAGGACAGCAATGCTGATTAGGGTAGGTTAAGGACCAAGAGTCAACATATGAAAGGACTCCCCTGTTCCTGGGAATTCCTTCAGAGCCTCCAAATGTGCAGTCTCTTCTCTAAGAAGGGAGACGCCAGACACTTTATATGCTTCATGGGATACCTCATTTAATCCTCCCAACAATCTGCTGAGGTGAGCATCATCACACCTCATTTTATAGATGAGGAAATTGAACCCCAGAGAGTGAATCGACTTAAGATTTAAACACTTACGTATAGCAATCACAGCGAAGGTCACCAGCAATTGCTTCCAAATTTACATCTGCATCCAGTGGTGGTTTGGTACCATTCTAAGTAAGAGAGAAAAATGATTTTTAATTGAAGTTTTAAAGACCATGCTGGGCATGGTGGCTCATGCTTGTAATCCCAGCACTTTGGGAGGCCAAGGTGGACAGATCACCTGAGGTCAGGAGTTCGACACCAACCTGGGGAACCTGGTGAAACCCCGTCTCTACTATAAATACAAAAATTAGCCGGGCATTATGGTACACACCTGTAGTCCCAGCTACTCAGGAGGCTGAGGCATGAGAACTGCTTAAGCCCTGGAGGTGGAGGTTATAGTGAGCAGAGATCACGCCACTGCACTCCAGCCTGGGCGACAGAGCAAGACTCCGTCTCAGGAAAAAAAAAAAAAAAAAGAGACAGGGTTTTGCTCTGTCACTCAGGCTGGAGTGCAGTGGGGCAATCATAGCTCATTGCAGCCTCAAACTCCTGGGCCTCACTCTCCCAAGTAGGACTATAGGCATGTACCACCATGCCAGTCTAATTTTTAAATTTTTTATAGAGATGGCGTCTTGGTTTTTCATGCAGGCTGCTCTCAAACTCCTGGGTTCAAGCAATCCTCCTGCCTCAGCTTCCCAAAGTGCTGGGATTACAGATGTGAGTCACCACACCCAGCAGACAGTTTTTTTTCCGCATATGCACTCAAACAGTAAAATTAAAGAGACTGTCAAATGTGAAGGATGGTGCAAAGCTGTTGAGACAACCCCAAAGCATCACATAATACAATACACAGAGTTTGTATTTTGAAAGGAAAGTCTCAGTATATGGAAAGTTATTCCAAATTTCACTTATCTTGTATATTTTCTAAGGTCTCCAATTTAGGCCGCATTTTAACAGGCAAGTAGATATCACCTTAGCAAAAGAATAAGGTTTTCCAGAATTGATAAGCAGCCCAAACTCATGATGAAGACAGTGAATGGATCCATTTGCCTATAGGGACAGTACTCTTTATTAGAGCGGTACTAAATAACTTTGCTATTATTATAATTGTCAGCAACAGAGGTTACCTAATATTTCAGAACAGCTTCTAACAGTCTCATTTGAAAAACGTTAGCTTTAATATCATAGATAATAGACACTAGAAAATGGTCATTTTCCAGGGCAACAGTGGTTTTAAGTATCATAATCAGAACTGAGAGATTCTGGAGAGAATCGTACCTTTTTCATTTCCACTCTTCTGTCTTGCCATTTCCTGTCTCAGGGCACAGATAGAAGCTTCTCTTACCAAAGCAGAGAGATCTGCGCCCCTACAATAAAATAATAGTGATTTTATATTCCTAGATACTGCAAAATCCCAGAAAAAACCCATATAAGTTATATATTAAATAATGAGGAAAGAAAGCGACCAATAAAGATGAGAAATAAATTGATTATGAATCAGTAGGAAAGAGCTCTTTTTTTTTTTTTTTTTTTGGGGAGACGGAGTCTCACTCTGCCGCCGAGGCTGGAGTGCAGTGGCACAATCTCAGCTTACTGCAAGCTCTGCCTTCCGGGTTCGTGCCATTCTCCTGCTTCAGCCTCCCGAGTAGCTGGGACTACAGGCGCCCACCACCACGCCTGGCTAACTTTTTGTAGTTTTAATAGAGACGGGGTTTCACCGTGTTACCCAGGATGGTTTCGATCTCCTGACCTCGTGATCTGCCCGCCTTAGCCTCCCAAAGTGTGGGACTACAGGTGTGAACCACCGCGTCCAGTCTGCTCTTAGCTTTTACATAAGATATTTCTAGGCCAGGTGCAGTGGCTCACGCCACTTAGGTGGGAGGATCACTTGAGCCCGAGAGGTGGAGGTTGCAGTGAGCCAAGATCGCACCACTGCACTCCAGCCTGGGCGACAGAGTGAGACTCTGTCCCAATTAAAAAACAAAAACAAAAACAAAAACAAAAAACTAAACTCAAGAAGAAAGGAAATGATGGAGGAAACAATACAATGCATAAAAGGCTAAAGTGCTGACTAGCATATTCATGTATTACATAACGTCTAAAGTAAGCTTATTAAAAAGTCATTTATGGGCTGAGCGCAGTGGGTCGTGCCTGCAATTCCAGCACTTTGGGAGGTGGAGATGGCAGAATTGCTTGAGCCTGGGAGGCATAGGCTATAGTGAGCCTGGGTGACAGAGTGAGACCCTGTCTCAAAAAAACCCCAAAAAAGTCACGTATGGCTCCAAGTTCAGAAGGGAAAAATACAAACCCTGGAAAGTCTTTAATGCAGCTGACTCAAGTTAAAACTGAATGAACACATCATAAGTTACTTAAAATATGACAAATACAAACAGGCCTTCACTTATTTATTTCATGTAATAATATGCTGAGTCAGCACAGTTCTGAGTTAAATGAAAGACACTCATGCTGACTGGAGTTGCACTACTTTACAGCTGAAACAGGATTCTTAGAGATTCTTTGAGAAAGAGTTTGAATTTGGGGATAAAAACCTCACTTCTATTATTCAGAAGTCTTGGAAAGAAAAGATGAAAATAAAAAATGATTTTTTTTTTAAAAAACCTCATCTCTGGATATTAAACTTATTATATAATGTTGATAATCCCCATACTATATAAATTTTTTTTTTTGAGATGGAGTCTCGCTCTGTGGGCTGGAGTGCAGTGGCACGATCTTGGCTCACTGCAACCTCCGCGTCCCGGGTTTGAGTGATTCTTCTGCCTCAGACACATACTATATAAAAGTAAAGACCCACAGAGCTTAAATGTTTAACTGAATCTGGTGTTTTGTTGGCTAAATGTTAGGGTTGTAACATTATTTAATAATCACATGCCCGCTGGGGTATTCATTCCTTCCCCCAGTATGAAATCTAACACTGATGGAGACACCATTAACTAACGCAAACAGACAGCTAAAGACTGTAATAGTGTAGTATCTCTCAAACTGTGATTATAGTGGCAAGAAAATCCAAAATGTACACCATTCAACTTTAGCCCTAACCCCTTCACAGACTGACAGCCTACTTGGTATATCCAAAAGATTTAGACCAGGGCAAGTTCCGCCACCAAAACCACCTCTGTTACTGAAAATCTTTTCAGATTTGAGCACTTAAAGCTGTTATTATTATTATTTTTTGTAGAGATGGGGTCTTACTATGTTGCCCAGGCTGGTCTCGAACTTCTGGCCTCAAACAATCTGCCCGCCTTGGCCTCCCAAAGGGCTAGGATTACAGGTGTGAGCCACTGCTCCCGCCCTTAAAGCAGTAAACTACTCAAGAAGTAGTCCCCTAAGCAGTAAGGTCATTTCTTTATTTTTAATTTTATTCATTTATTTATTTTTGAGATGGAGTCTTGCTCTGTTGCCCACGCTGGAGTGCACTGACATGATCTCAGCTCACTGCAACCTCCACCCCCTGGGTTCAAGCAATTCTCCTGTCTCGGCCTCCCTAGTAGCTGGGATTACAGGCGTGCGCTACCATGCCCGGCTAATTTTTGTATTTTTAGTGGAGACAAGGTTTCACCATGTTGGCCATGCGTGTCTCAAATTCCTGAACTCAAGTGATCTACCCACCTCGGCCTCCCAAAGTGCTTGGATTATAGGCGTTGAGCCACTGTGCCTGGCCACATCATTTAAATAAAGACTGGTATGGATTTGATTCCTAACTAGGGGGTGAGGCACATCCTATTTAAGGGAAGGTAGGGGCATTTACATCTGCATCTCACCACCCCTCCCTGAGACTGATGAATTTCTCTTCATTGAGAATCACTGCTACATTAGAAGGACATAATAGGGGAAAAAAAAGGGCCGGGCGTGGTGGCTCACACCTGTGATCCCAGCACTTTGGGAGGCTGAGGCGTGAGGGACTACTTAAGCTCAGAGTTCATGACAAGCCTGGGCAATATGGCAAGACCCCATAATTACAAAATTTTTTTAAAAAAATTAGCTGGGCATGGTGGCATGCACCTGTAGTCCCAGCTATCCGTGTGGCCGAGGTCAGAGGATTGTTTCTCAACAAAGGAAGTAAAGGAAGTAAAGGCTACAGTGAGCCATGATCATGCCACTGTACTCCAGCCTGGGTGAAAGAGGGAAACCCTGTCTGGAAAAAAAAAAAAACAAAGAAACAAAACAAAAAGCCATAGGGGGTATTGTCTCTGTTAGTTAAACTCTGTGTACCCAAATTGGGAAAGTTAACAAACAAATTTACTTCAAAACACATGAAGAAAAACTAACAACTGTAACAACCACAAACACAGGAAGGAAGAAGGCAGGAACGTCAGATTTCCTGATGTTACTACAGGCTATGTGGAGGCAAAAAGGTGTGCAGTGAAAATGCATCCTGAGGGCTGGAAAATGTGGCAATTGTAGATTAGTCTCTTTTAAATGCTGACGCACCAGTACATTTGTGAAGGACAGCAATGCTGATTAGGGTAGGTTAAGGACCAAGAGTCAACATATGAAAGGACTCCCCTGTTCCTGGGAATTCCTTCAGAGCCTCCAAATGTGCAGTCTCTTCTCTAAGAAGGGAGACGCCAGACACTTTATATGCTTCATGGGATACCTCATTTAATCCTCCCAACAATCTGCTGAGGTGAGCATCATCACACCTCATTTTATAGATGAGGAAATTGAACCCCAGAGAGTGAATCGACTTAAGATTTAAACACTTACGTATAGCAATCACAGCGAAGGTCACCAGCAATTGCTTCCAAATTTACATCTGCATCCAGTGGTGGTTTGGTACCATTCTAAGTAAGAGAGAAAAATGATTTTTAATTGAAGTTTTAAAGACCATGCTGGGCATGGTGGCTCATGCTTGTAATCCCAGCACTTTGGGAGGCCAAGGTGGACAGATCACCTGAGGTCAGGAGTTCGACACCAACCTGGGGAACCTGGTGAAACCCCGTCTCTACTATAAATACAAAAATTAGCCGGGCATTATGGTACACACCTGTAGTCCCAGCTACTCAGGAGGCTGAGGCATGAGAACTGCTTAAGCCCTGGAGGTGGAGGTTATAGTGAGCAGAGATCACGCCACTGCACTCCAGCCTGGGCGACAGAGTGAGACCGAGTCTCAAAATAAAGATAAAGACCATATTCATCTACGTAATAGGTTCTTAATAATGGCTGTTTGACTAAATGAGTATAACTAACTTCCAGACCAGTGCTGTTAAGATGTATACAAATTTCAATGTTGAGAAATGAGGCTAAGAAGCAGATTCCAAACTTAAGAAAGCTAAAGGCAAACAATTTATGCTCATGAAGTTTGAGGAATTTGTGTACAGCTGCAGCAAATACTAAACACCATCAACAAGAATGAAAACCAGCACCTCGATCTTTTCAAAGGTGAAGAAACACATTTCCTTTCCAGCTTAAATATGGCAAATACTTAAGCAATGCTTAGTGTTGGTATGAGGCTGGCTAGGACGGGAGAAATAATACTGAACCTGGCCAGGAGAGAAGGAGCAGTATTTGCTCTATAATAAAAGCACAAAGTCCTCTGAGCTCAGTATATTCTTTCTTAATCATTTATCTAACACTCAATCCTGATTTTGGTGCCAATTCCCCTTCAGCTCATTTCAAGAGACATTAGCAATGACAAGTATGTTGCAACTTAGAACTCAGAATTTCTCATGAGACTGGATGTAGAGAAAACAAACCAACCCAGAGTTTTAACACTTAACCCAGTACCTTGGTTGCATACATTATGTTTAATAATATTTTTAGTGACAAACTGCAGAGGCAAACAAAACGAGCTTTGTCTTCCCCCTAGGGTCTTGCTCTGTTGCCCAGGCAGGAGTGCAGTGGAACAACCACAACAGACTTGACCTCTTGGGCACAAGAGATCCTTCTACCTCAGCCTACGGAGAAGCTGGAACTACATGCGACCATGCCTGGCTAAGCCTGAGTCAAGATCGCAACACTGCACTCCTGAGTAGCTAGGACTACAGGCACATGCCACCACACCTGGCTAATTTTTTGTATTTTTCGTAGAAATGGGGTTTGGTCAGGCTGGTCTCAAACTCCTGGCCTCAGGTGATCTGCTCACCTCAGCCTCCCAAAGTGCTGGGATTACAGGTGTGAGCTACCGGGTCTGCTTTTTTTAGAGATGGGGTCTTGCTATGTTGCTTAGGCTTATCTCAAACTCCTGGCCTCAAGCAATTCTCCTGCCCCAGCCTCCCAAAATGCTGGGATTACAGACATAAGCCACTGCACCCAATCAAAACAGTTTTTAATTATTTAAAATGTGTGACAGTTGGATGGTAAGCTTATGAGTATTTGCTTATTATTCTGATTCATAACTTATATATACATTGCATATGTTCTTTCCTGTGTAGCAAATACTGTATTATTAAGTAACTATTTTAAGAAACACGGCCGGGCGCGGCAGCTCGCACCTGTAATCCCAGCACTTTGAGAGGCCGAGGAGGGCAAATCACCTGAGGTCAGGAGTTTTGAGACCAGCCTGGCCAACATGGTGAAACCCCGTCTCTACTAAAACAAAAATTAGCTGGGCATGGTGGCGTGTGCCTGTAATTACAGCTACTCGGAAGGCTGAGACAGGAGAATCACTGGAACCCGGGAGGCAGAGGCTGCAGTGAGCCGAGATCGTACCACTGCACTCCAGCCTGGGTGACGGAGACTTGGTCTCAAAAAAAAAAAAAAAAAAAAAAAAGAAAAGAAGAAACACACACAAAAGTGAATAAACACAAGCCATTAAGCTTTTCTCTTTTTTTTCCTTTGAGACAGAGTCTGGCTTTGTCACCCAGGTTGAAGTGCAGTGGCGCAATCTTGGCTTACTGCAACCTCCACCTCCCAGGCTCAAGCCATCTTTCCACCTCAGCTTCTTGGGTAGCTGGGACTACAGGCACCCACCACCACACCTGGCTAATTTTTGTATTTTTTGTAGAGATGGGGTTTCACGATGTTGCCCAAACTGATCTCAAACTCCTCAGCTCAAGTGATCTGCCCACCTTGGCCTCCCAAAGTGCTCGGATTACAGGTGTGGGCCACAGCACCTGCCCAGTGAACTTTTCTTAGTGTAAAGCGTCAGCCTGGCAAAGTGCTTCAGGCACAGGGTTCGGTGACCTGGCTGAGAGGACTGGAGTTGCCGGCCTTGTGTACTAGTTACCTGTTGCTCTGCCCGCACTCACATACCAGCCTCTTACTGCACCTCTGCAGGGTATGTTCAAGAACTGCATAAATTATACATCTGTTAGTTGCTATCACTAAATAAAATGGACATGTTATCTACCACAGGTTCAAGAAACAGTTAATTTCCTATTCAATCCATTTTGACCTGGGACCCAAACTATGATCTTAGGCAAACAACCTTGTGCTTTTTCCTCTGACTAGTAAAACTAAAGGGTCAGAATGTAGGATTGCTAAGCATCTTTTAGTGTAAACAATTTTCAACTGAGTCAGGATAGTGGTCAATCCTGGGGGCAGGTAGGAGTGGGCAGTGACTGGAAGCAGAAGGGCAGCTTTTGTAGGTGTGGGAATGTTCTATTTTATTGTGGCAAAACATACAAAAAACTGACCATTTCAACCATCTTTCAGTGTACAGGTCAGTGGCATTAAATCCATCCGCATTGTTGTATCACCCCTATCCGGCTCCAGAACTTTTCTGTCTTCCCAAAAGAAAACAATGCATCCATTAAACAGTAACTCCCCATTCCTCCTGCCCCCGCCTCCCAATCCCTGGCAGTCACCATTCTACTTCATAATTCTATGAATTAGACTTGGAGTGTTCTCTTTCTTGATCTGGAGACTTTGTAACAATTCATGGAGCTGGACATTTACCACTTTTTAATTTTTTTTTTTGACTCTCTATATCTACTTTACATTTACCACTTTTCTGTAGGTGTATCACACTTCAGTAAAAAGAGCTAAAAAGTGGAAATAACACTGGATGAGGAATTAGAAAACCTGAGTTTTAAAGTTCAGATTTGCAACTGAATGGCCCTTATGGAAGTTTGTTAACTTTATTATTTATTTAATATTTTTGATAATAAGAAACCAGTATCTTATCTCCAGATGTGTATATATAATTTTGTGCTATATTTGAGAGGGAAGGGGGGCATCAGTGAACATACAATAGTGATTTCTTAAAATGAAGACTAGCATAGACTTTCTTGCTATGGTAGTGGGCTGCCACATTAGGTAGGAGCCCTTATTAGGTGCTTTCTGTGATTTTAAGAATCCATCAACTTACCTCAACTGTCACACTGTCACATTAACTGTACAGATCTTCCCTAAGGACACTCCACTTGCTGTTAGACAATCTAATCTCAAACTATCTAGTGTCCTGTTTTAATCAAAAGCTCAATCATAAGAAGACAATTATTTCATACTTCTCAATATCTAAATTCTACCCTTGGATTAAGCCGGACCTCCACGAGGTCCTGTGCACCCTCAGAGTGCACTTCTTGGACCTTCATCAAATTGTTTAATGAACTGGCTTTGAGTAATACCCTCAGTTTATATTAAGAAAACGACAAGCCTCAGTCCCGAGAGGCTTATTGTGTTTATGTCAGAAATATTATTAAAGACATTGTGCATCACATCTTGGTGTTCTCTTTGTGAGGACCCAGAGGAATTTTTCTTTTCAGTGTCTCACTCTGTCACCAGGCTGGAGTGCAGTGGTGCAATCTCGGTTCACTGCAACCTCCGCCTCCCAGGTTCAAGTGATTCTTCTGCCTCAGCCCCCTTAGTAGCTGAGATTACAGGCATGCGCCACCACACTGGATAATTTTTGTATTTTAGTAGAGGTGGGGTTTCACCATATTGGTCAGGCTGGTCTCAAACTCCTGACCTCGTGATCCGCCTACCTCGTGATCTACCCGCCTCGGCTTCCCAAAGTGCTGGGATTACAGGTGTGAGCCACAGCGCCCAGCAGAGGAGGAATTTTTCTCACATTTGCATAGTGGGAGCAATTGTTGGCTTTCTATTCTTAGCATACCCTTTAAGAAAAATCTTTTG